>NW_027205603.1:72930132-73140132 GCF_024711535.1 Dipodomys merriami
ACTTTGGAAAACAGTATGGAACTTCCTCCAAAACAACAGAGAATTATCCTATAACCCTGCAAGCTCACTCCTGGGCATTTATCCAATAGAGCACAAACAATGTTATAGCAAAGCCAACACCAAAACCATGTTATTTACATTACTTCACCATAGCCACGATATGAAATCAACCCAGAAGCCCATCAATGGACAAATGAGTCAAGAAAATAGGGTTTATATACACAAATGGAATTTTAGTCTTCAATTAGAAGGGATGATATTGTACCATTTGTAAGGAATACAAAGACTTAGAAAAAAATATGGTAAGTGAACTAAACTAGACCGGGAAAAAGAAAGGTTTCATGTTTTCCCTTATTTGTAGTAGAAAGCACAGCCCTATATCTCTACAAGAATAATTAAGATATCTTTAAAAATAAAATTTCTGAACTCTTTTTATGTTTTTTTATTGGGAAAATACTGTGCAGAGGGGTTACAATTACTTGATTAAGGTAATGAGTACATTTCTTATCAAGCATTGTTGCCTCCTCCTTTGTTTTTCCTCTACCATCTCTGCCCTCCCATCTCCACAACTACATCACCCCCCCCATGCCAAAATTGTAAAGTTCGTTTTTTGACATAGCATCTTTTACATCTCATTGTTACTCTTAAAGAATCTAATTCTGGTGTCAGAAAATAAAGAACAAGAAGGAAGGAAGGAAGGAAGGAAGGAAGGAAGGAAGGAAGGAAGGAAGGAAGGAAGGAAGGAAGGAAGGAAGGAAGGAAGGAAGGAAGGAAGGAAGGGAGGGGAGGGAGGGAGGGTGGGAGGGAGGAAGGGAGGGGGGAGGGAGGGAGGGAGGGAGGAAAGAAGGCAAAGAAAGTCACTAACATGAGTAATTAATTTCCACATTCACTTAACTAATGTATCTAATACCCTACACATTTCAAATTAAGGTCTTTCCCAAATAACAACAGCAATAATCAAAATGTATCAAACATATATCGCACTAAGCACAAAACTGATCTTTGTATTTTTAACTATGTTCTCTTTTTAAAATATGTTTAAAACATTTGAAATTATGCTTTTTTCTCCCGAGAATAGATATGCATTTGTTAAGGTTTGATTGTTTTCTATATTCTAGTTTTTAGTATATTTTAAGTTTTGATTGCTTTGTATATTTTAGCTTTGTAAGACATATATTTCCTGACAAAATTGTACAAAGATAGACTCTCTTTCCATGTTAAATGCCTCAATCCTTTCTTGTTGCAGGGTGGTAAATGGGCCAGGAAGACTAATGACAGGGTATTTCTTTGAATCACATGGCTGCCTGCTGTTGAGAGATCAAATGCTAATGCACACAGTGGATCAGGACATGGAGTTGCTGCTTTAGTCCTTTTTTTTTTTTTTTTTGTTTAACACAAGTCACACTTTCACATGTCTGAACAAGATCATCAAAGGTCTTAGATTCAGACCTTCAGAGTATTTTTTGAAATATTTTAGGCAAAGGTATTCAGTTGCAAATTGAGCCTCCATTATTTCTGAATATTTTTCTGCAGTCCTTTAATTTTTATAGCACTTAGAAAGCACACACTTCAAAAGAGTCTTTATATATTCCTCATTTTCAATTCTCACCCCCCAAAATCAGCATTGCCAATGGTTAATGACCTCCTGCACTCCATCTATCGATGTATTTCCTCATTTATTTTCTCCCTTTTCAGTATCTTCCAGCTAAATTCACCTTTTCTCACCCTCAAATTATTTTTGTTCTAGAAGTGACCTTGCTATGATGTCTTATAGGCATAAAATCTCCCAGTATTTCCATGGATTAAAAATATGCATGTATGTGGAAAAGATAGAATTCTCAAATATTTTTAGTACCATAAATTTTTACTGTATCACAGTTAGAAATTTTCTTCTTCCTCATTATGAACCCCTACAAGGTAAACAAAATTCACCTCATTACACTTATGCATTTTGGACAGCTATTATTGCTAATGACTGAATAAATTATATTAGCTTATTGGGTTTATCAGAAGTAAAAAATGGAGATTCTTGTCACTATTGAACCAATGAAAAAATATCAGTCCAACCCCAAGATCTTTACTTTGAATCCTGAATTTTTGGTTGCAATATTTCCAAGGACAGCAAACTAACCTTGGAAAATATCAAGGAACTACTTGGACTCATCCAGTTGTACTACTTGATTTCAGTCACTGCATGCCCAATTTCTGCAATCTTCCTTTGAGTCTTTTAGGCACCAAGTTGTCTCATTCTCCTAGTAATATCTAAAATAAGGCCAATCAGAAAGATCTTTTCCAGGAAAGTAAGACATAGTAGCCCTCTTGCATGCTTTAACATTCTTGATCATATATTGTTTATTTTCATTACAGCTTTTATCACAATTTATACTGATTTCATTTACATAATTCCCCTCTGTACCTCTTACTAAAATGTATATTTCCTTCAGTCAAGCAACTTGTTCTGTTATTATTATTTAGTATTATTCTCCATTGTGTATAACATATTATTATTAATTATTCACCATCATAGCCTCAAAGCCTCGAAGCTGCCGAGTTTATAACAGATTATAGGGTAATAATTGCTGACAAAATGGACAAAGTAATGGAGAGAAAAAGAAAAAAAAGCATTATCATTTAGTTTGTTTTCTTTTCTAATATTTGATACTAAATGTAGAAAATTGAAAAAATTTCAAGTTCTGGTCTAAAGCCAATATACATTAAGGCAATTGTTGATACTGAGGCTTGAAATCATGGCATTATAATATGACTTTGTTTTGTTTTGTTTTGTTTTCACCCTGTTTGATTCTTGGTTGGCTGGTTGGTTTGCTTTGCTTCTGACTTGTGTTCTACAACTTGATCCAGGCCTCTGTTTTTGACATTTTAAATACAGATTTATAGATTTGTCTTCCCTGGCTCAGTGAAAACCATAATTCTCAGATTCCTGAGTATCTAGGATTTTAGGTTACCATTGGTACTAGGCTATCAGAAAAATTTTTGGCGATGTTATTGAGATAATAATGCCAATGGGAAGTTATCCTGGATTGTCAGATAGTTTGTGCATAACTTTATTTGACAGATGAGGCAGATACATAGAGGAAGAGATAAACAAACAGAGACAGATGATAGAGACAGTTACAGCCAATCAAACACTGTTAACTAGCAGAAATAGGAAACAAAGAACAGATTTCCTCATGTGATATTGTCCTGAAAACATGCAGAATGGACCCTAATAAAACTTACTTTGAACTCTCAGCCTACAGAGATAATAGGTATATCTGGTTTCAAGCCACTGTTTGTCAAAATTTGTTAAAGTGGCCATAAGAACCTAGTATATTTAAGTTTTCAAAATATATTGATAATAGAGTAATAATCTAACGTTTGGATTTTACTACTGAAATATAACAAATATTAGTGTCTATCATATAAGCTTTAAAAAGTATAAACATAACAAATATTAATATAGTACTCTCCTAAAGCAGCCAAACTCTTCCAATATAACTTTTTCTTGAAATATACTTGAACTGTATTTTCATATCATATAAGTTCATGTATCTCTAAAGAATATGTCATAGATTGGGCTGGGAAGGTGGCTCAGTGGTAGAGCGCTTGCTTTGCATGCATGAGGCCCTGAGTTCAATTCCTCAGCACCACATAAGCAAAAAGAAAAAAGCTGGAAGTGGTGCCATAGCACTCAAGTGGTAGAATGCTAGCCTTGAGCTGAAGAGCTGAGGGACAGCGCCCAGGCCCAGAGTTCAGGCCTCATGACCGGATGCCCCCCTCAAAAAAAAAGAATATGTCATAGATATTAAATATCTATTCATGTGTCTCATTTTGCAAACTAATTGATCAGTAAAAATTTTATTTCTAAATTTCTAAGGTGTAGAATATCTAGTTTACTTACTCAAAGGACTAATTTGCATAATAAAACACAAATATTTATCTTTTGGTGAGTATTTATGTGATTTTTCACATTTTAAATTGTACATGATTCAGTTATATATCTGGAAATAATTTTCATTTACTTTTTTGAGATATCCTGGTAGTAATGTATCCAGAAATGGTTTTGCTGTGCTGCTGATAAAGCATACAGTCAATTTCATCATATAATGACAAATTGCTGTAAAATATTATAGCATTTTACAATTCACAATGAGCATATAACTGTTTATTTACCATATTTTATGCAAAAATAATATTATAACTTTCTTCCTATATGCTAAGTGTGAAAGAGTAACTCATAATTTACAAATGTTTACATTTTTCAGATTGCAAGTCTTAAGTGTTTTAATGTCATATTTTACATTAGATAATAATCTAACTACCTATACTCTATTTTATTTTCAATTTTTTATGTGTCTTTTGGCTTTTTTGGTATACTGTTGGAAACAAGTGTCTCATGGGCTTTCCTGCCAGGGCTAGGTTGGAACAATAATCCTCAGATTTCAGCTTTGTAAGTAGCTGGGATTGCAGGAATGAGCCACTGGTGCCTGGTAGTTTAATTTCATTTTATGTTTAAAAGGTGTTTGTATCTGTTGCATATGTTTTACTTTTCTGTAAGTTCTTTGCTTATGTAAGTTTATTTTTATTAATCAAAGCAAATTATGCTTTCTTTGGGCTGTGAAAAATCACACATATACATACACATATTTAATAATTAATCTTTTTAGAATCAAATCCATCTTGAATTTGTTTTGGGAATACAAGTAAAAATCCTTTCTCAAAATTATTTTCACCTGGTGAGAAACATTTCCAAGTACAATTATCTAATTTAATTTTAATCAATACAGAGGCATTGGAAAATTATAATATAAATAGAGCCATCAAACCATTTTTAATCAGAAGACTATGTGGTATCCCAATTATTTAAGTAATTTTTTAGGTTTAATTCTTTCCCCTTAGAAGCAATGATTATACACCCCAGTTCTTTGTATAAGCTTATATTTGCTCCAATTATTGACAGAGAGTATAAAGAATCTCAAACTCTTTGGGCATCTTATTTGAAGACAAATGAAGAGTTCAGCTGTAAGTCAATATTTAAAAGTGATGGGCACTCTCTTGAATTATGTACTAAGCATATTCTAACTTCTAGGAAAGTTATATACTGGAAGGTGGTTTTAATGGTTTCTAAATGTCATTGCTTTATATCAATATTAAGACAGTTGATTCAAAAGTTCCAGGTACAGTAGGTAAAGCAAAGAATAATAAAGTCAAAATCCATGAATTCTGAAATCAAGTACAACAAAAGAAGAAAGATAGACTCAGATTAACTATGCCAATAGACATGACTGTTGTTGCTACTGATTGGATAAATTACACAAAAATAATTTATTGCTAGACAGTGGTGTGAAGAACTTAAAATCATTACATAGAGTAATAGGGAAACTATCTCTAAGTAATGACAGTTGACTTGAGATTTTGATACTAATAAACAAGTCTGCCATTCTAGACATGAGGGAAGGATGCTTCAGAATGAGAGAATCCCAGGGGCAATTTGGATGGGCACCAGTGGCTCACTCCTGTAATCCTAGCTACTCAGGAGGCTGAGATCTAAGGATCATGGTTCAAAGTCAGCCTGAGACTCTTATCTCCAATAAACCACCAGAAAACTGGAAGTGGTGCTGTGTCTCAAGCAGTAGAGCTCTCACCTTGTGCTGAAGAGCACAGGGACAGCAACAAAGCCCAGAGTTCAAGCTCCACAACCAAAAGAATAAAAATGAGATAGCAAAGGTATAGAACAGGGAGATATAAAGTCAAAAAGTTATGTATCTAAAAGGAATAAGAATTTTATTCCATGTTCAGTGTAATGACATGGACTGTAAATTTGTGAGTCTTGGTTGGTTTAAATTGTTTCAGAAGATTTGTTGGTTAATTGTAAATGATTGTAATTATTACATGGATATGGGGCCTGAGAATGTGTAATTTAAAAATACTGTTCTACCCCAAAATGATGAAGACTTGTATTAAAGTAGATAGTAATAGCAAAAAATATAGGCTACGTTCTAGATTTTATTATTTTATGTGTATTATAAGAGTTTATGAATGAATATAAAACATTTATATGCATATTTCAGACAATCAATAAAGGAAAATAATTACGAAGAGAGAGAGAGTAACATAGAATAGTTTTTGCTTTTAGATTAAAAAATGGTTTTTCAGTGTGCCATTACAAACATGGAAATAGTTGATTGGACATGTTTAGGTGAGTTAGTCATGGAAATAAGTTCTATTTCTACAGTGATATGAGTTATTGCTTATATATGTATATAGATAGATAGATAGATAGTTATACATAGATAATTGAAGCATATACATAGAGCTATGTCTGGCTTAGCAATGAGGGTGCATTCTAAAAACTGGATTTTTAGAAATAGTTATTGTTACAATACTATCCTGGAAATTGAGTGTGTTGACTCTTTTGCCTGGCTTGACTTCGGATTAAAATACTCTACATTGCAGTTTCCTGAGTAGCTATGATTCCATTCTAACTGTTTGGTGATACATTCCTATAGGACCACTATCCTATATACTAGTGACTAAAATATTGAGTGTCCTACAACCATGTGAATACATATACATACATATATTAGCTCTCTATATTTTTTCATAGTCAAAAATACTCAAAAGTGCTTCATAAAGTTACAATTTTTTTGAATTGGTAATAGGCTGAGTACTATCCTGAATGACATCAAGGACATGCAGGCACACACTGTAGTTGCAGCTACAACTTTATAGATGCTCAGTCTTCATATACCAAAGGTGATTTGTACTACGTGTGTCTCATAATTTCTTATAGTAATGTTAGCTATATAAGAGCTGTATGCATATTGAGCAGGTAGATATTCTATCTACTATTCACAAAACAAGACAAGGTGTCAACTGTTTACATGTCATGTACAATCCATTCATATTACAAGAAATCTAGAGATGATTAAAATTACTGAGGAGAATGTGTGCAGGTTATATTCAAATACTATGCAAAAAAAGGACTTGAACATTAACCCAAGGTTAATATCTACTGGATACTGAAGGAGAACTATAGCTCCAAATATCCATGGACTTTTTTTGCAAATAGAGCTGGTGAAATTAAAATTCAAATTGAATGCAAGAGAATAGAGAAGTTACATAGCCACCTTGCATGTTTCAATATTAGAACTAAAAGCAAAGCCCTAATAATTACTAGAATGTTTTACTGATGTAAGGAAAAATATATTAACAAAGAGTTCAGAAAGAAAACCTAAGATACATAATTGATTTTTGATAAAAGTATTAAGACTATTCAATATGAAAAAATGGTTTCAACAAGTAATGGTGGAATAATTACATATGCAAAGGGATGAAGTCATAACTCTACCTAGCATCAAATACAAAAAATTAACTCCATTAAAGAGTTCAATATGCTAGGGCATGGTGGCTTATTCCTACAATCCCAGCTATTCAAGAGACTTAAGTCTGGTGATTTTGGATTATAGAGAAAGTAAGTCTGTGGGACCCTTATTTCCAATAGCAAAATGCTGGAAGTAGAGGTATAGTTCAAGTGATAAAGCATCAGCCATTTGCCCAAAAGTTCAAGCAGGAATGTGAGACCCTGGATTCACACTTCAGTATCAGCCTGTGTAAACACGCATGCATACACACACACACACATTTATACAAGGATCTTAATATAGGAAGAATACTTTTAATACTACTATAAAAAAGAAAAGCAGAAAAATAACTTTATGAGCTATAGTTAGACAATGTTTTCTTAAAAATCACCCTAAAACCAAAGGCAATAAAAGTTAGATAAATTAGTAATAATCAAAATTAAATACATTTATGTATTCTAAGCATATTAAGAAAGTACAAAATACTCAATAAGTAGAAGAAAATATTTTCAAATCACATAGCAGATAAGAATCTATTTTGAAGAATATATTTATAAAATCTCTTACAACTGAACAACTAGAAGACAAATAACCAAATTAAAATAAGCAAATTATCTGAATAGAGACTTCATTAAAGAAAATGAACAAATAGGCAATAAGCAAATGAAAAACTGCTCAGCAAAATTTTTCATTAGGCAAATGAAAATTAAAACCACAATGAAAAATCACTTCATACTAATCATGATCATTATATTTTAAAGAGATGGACAATAATAAGTGTTTGTTGAGAATGTGGAGAAATCAAAACCTTATGTCCTATAAGTAGCAATGCAGAGTAAATGTTACTATGGAAAAAAGTTCTGTGGAAGTTACAGAAAGGCAGAACATATAATTTTCACATGACCCAATAATTTTACTCCTGAATAATAAATACATGTTTCTGCACAAAAACTTGGAGGCAAATAGTCAGAATAATATTCATAATTTAAATGCAAAAATGATTAAATGTCCATCAGCATGTGTATGGGTAAATGTAATGTGATATAGGCTAAAATAACATAATAGTCAATAAAAATCAATGAATTATATATAACAATATCTAATTGAAAGGAGTTACAGAATTATAGTTTTATATGTAATGTTAGAATAGAAAAGTCTGTATATAAACAAGGTAAATTAGTACTTTCCAGTCACTAAATGGTCTGGATGATTGAAGACAAATGATTTCTTGAGTAAATTAAAACTGTTCTAAAATTAGATTTTAGTTTGTTTACATGACTATGAGTCTACTAAAACACACTGAATTTTACACTTTGAATAAATGAGTTATATGGTGCTTTGTTTTAGATGCTAATTCTTAAAATTACAAACAAATGGAATGATCCCACTATCTAGAGATACTAGATTTTTGGTACCCTGACCATTATAAGTAGAGGACAGTAAAGACATTTATACACCCATGTTCATTGCTACACTAGTCATGATAGTCAACTTATCCAAATAGCCCAGATGCCCTACAATGTAGAAGTGGAATATGTGGTAGCTATATATATGATAAAATATGTAGGGTTTTATGCACATACACAAACTGACTGAAGATGGTATACTAAGGGGAGAAATACAAAGGTGTAACTCTTTTAAAAACTAATGTTTGGCAAATTGAATATCAGGAAATGGAAACACGTTTTCTTGGTGGGAGAGGGCAACAAGGAGAGTCACATAAATGGAGTCACTATATTCAATGTGCATTATGTCAAAAAATGAACTATGTAACTTGAAAGTAGGGATACAAGTAGAGACAATGGGAGCGAAAAATGAAAGGTGTAGCTTTGATCAATACAGACTATACTCATATCCTGACTTCATGGAATTGTAACCTCTTTGTACAACAACTTAATAATAATAGTAATAATAGTGTTAATATTTTTCCATGTGTCAAAATTTTGGACCTAGAATTCCTTTATTGAGAGAAGGTGTGGAGCTTTAAGAAGACAGTTTCTGTGGGAAGAACTTGGGTCACTGGGCTGTGTCCTCTAATTCTCCTTGGGAATTAGTCCTTTCCTGTTACTCTCTTTTGCTTCTATGACTTGCCATTTTCTTTGTGACAAGTTAGTTATATGACAATAGGCACTCAGTTAAGTTCAGATTCACTTTCATCTGCATCAATTGCCCATAGCAAATAATTGTCTGAAAAAACTAAATAAAAAATTATCCAGAAATACTTCCTACTTCAAAAGTAGGAGGGTGTGAGTAAAGTACTTGGTGATTCAATCCACTTTTTGTCTAGCAAAGCCAGTCACTGAGCAGTACACTTGGGTTTGAGAGCAACTATTAGAATATCGCAACGGTTCATTTTAAAAATCAGTTTTAATTAAAAAGGACTCTGATAAAGCATTAGAGCAGCCATGTTGGCAATTCAATTTCAGTGTCTTAGAGAGTAGGCATACTGTGTTGCCTACATGTAGAAAGGTTTAAGTTCTTAAAATGGTAAAACAAAATTCTATGATAAGCTTTATTATTCTAACATTATAATTATACTTGCTTTTGTAGGAAATTATCTAGGACAATCACAATAATTTAGTTTTTATAATGCATCCAGATTTTCCAAAGTGGAATTTTTTGATAAATAAAACTACTTACAAATCTCAATAAAATTGAGATTCAAGGCTAATGGCAAAAGCAATTATAAGTGACAGATAACAATTTAATTGTATCCAGATTTACACACCTACTCTACTCTATAACGTATTTCCCTCTCTCCTCCTGTGTTATCTAGCAGATAAGAGAATTTACTTTAAAAACATAAGTTTTATCCTGAAGAACTAACAGATAATTTTCAAATCTTTTTTTTTTATTGTGAAAATACTGTACAGATGGGTTACAATTACATGGGCAAGATAATGAGTACATTTCTTATCAAGCATTGTAGCCTCCTCTTTGTTTCCCCTTCCTATCCCTTCCCATCCTCCCCCCACCTCCCCACCCAATCCTCCTTGCCCCCCCCAGGTTTTCATATAAATTATTCATACATATATTATGTGCAGAATCGATATGATTGGAGTACCTTCTGCTTCTTCATTTTCACTTATCCTGTTTGAAAGGAAGTTTTGAAAAATTAGTGTTACTCACAATCTTCCATACATATTCATGAGGTAATATTAAAGGATTATTTTTATGGTGTTGCTATTTGCCATTTATGAAGCAAGGCTTAATGGCCTCTCAAAGTATAAATAATCTGCAAGTTGCAGACTTTGGTGAATAAATCATTTTGAAAGAAAAACGGGAAAATTAAGAATATACATTATACTAAATATTATATTTTTAAGATAGGTTTGCAATTTATATTGAGAGAAAGAATGCAATTTAACACATTTTTTCTGAACTTAAATGTATCTTTCTCAAATATTGATGTTAGAATATGTATGTATGTGTTTCTGAATATGGGAAGCAACATATGCCTTAATTTAGATTAAATAACAAAATAAGTTTCCAAATTTCTGAAAGATTTATAATTACCAGCTTCTATGGCTTGAATGTCCCCTGTAACAACCATGTTGAAATTACATGCTATTCTGAAGGTGTATGAAGTATGACCATCAAGTAAACTAATGTGCTCCTGACTGGATTGTCTTAAGAATGAATTAATGAAGTAATGACCAAGTAAATTGTTTTCTATTCCTTGCAAGGCAGCCATGTTGATGAAACTATATAATAGAAATAGGAAAACAAACCAAACATTCATATGTATTAATAAAAGACCTGGGATAGCAAAAACAATACTGAGCTGGAAGAACAGTGTTAAAGGAATATCAACACGAAGCTTCAAATCCTGTGACAAAGCCATAGTAATAAGAGGAACTTGTTACTGGGACAGGAATAGTCCTGAGGACCAATGGAACAGAATAGAACACCAAGCAATGAGCCCATAGACCTACGGCCACCTTATATTTTATAAGGGAGCTAAAAACACAGGTTGGAAGAAAGACAGCCACTTCAGCAAGTGGTACTTGAAGAATTGGCTCTATAACAGGAGCAATAAACTGAAGTTAGGTCCTTATATATCACATATATCACCATGCCGCAGAAACAATTCTAAATGAATCAAAGACCCCAATGTAAGGCCAAACATCATGAAATTATTATAGGTAGGAGTAAGGAAAACCCTAGGGCTCCTGTGCATGGGTCAAAATTTCCTAAGTACAGATCCAGAATCACAACAATCAAATAAAGATTGGATAACTAGTATTGCATCAAACTGAAGAGATTCTGCATGGCAAAGGACATATCTAATGAGAAATGAAAAGCCCACGAATAGAAGATTTTTTTTGGGGGGGGGGTCCGGTCGTGGGGCCTGAACTCTGGGCCTGGGCGCTGTCCCTCAGCTCTTCAGCTCAAGGCTAGCACTCTACCACTTGGCCAAGGTGCAACTTCCGGCTTTTTTCTTTTTTCTTATGTGGTGCTGAGGAATCGAACCCAGGGCCTCAGGCATGCAAGGCAAGAGCTCTACCACTGAGCCACCTTCCCAGCCCCTCAAATAGATTTTTATTACCTGTACATCAGATAAGGACTTCATAGCTAAAGTATACTTAGAGCTCAAAACATTAACCTCCACCAAAAACAAACCTTCAAAGAATCAACAACTTAATTAATAAATGTGATAAAGACTAAAGAGATTTCTTAGAAGTAAAAATCTTCAATAGACACATGAAGAAATGTTCAATATGTCTGGCCATGAAAGAAATGCAAATCCAAACAACATGGAGATTCCACCTACAGTTAAAATGGCCATTATCAAGAAAACTAAGAATAATAGACGTTGGTGGAGATGTGGCCAAAAGGGAAGGCTGCTACACTGTTAGCTGGAATGTAACCTTGTTCAAATGCTCTGCATAGCAGCATGGAGGCTCCTCAAAAGACTAAACATAGAGCTTCCCTATGACCCAGAAATTCTGCTCTGGACATTTATCCACCTAAAGCTAAAGCTACCACCACAGTCTTGTACATTACAGAATTGTTTACCATAGCCAAGATATGGAATCAACCCAGATGCCTCTCAGTAGATGAATGGATCAAGAAAATGTGTTATATATACTATACACAATGGAATTCTATGCCTCCATCAGAAAGAATGATATTGTACCATTATATTAAGAGAGTAGGGTCTTATTCCATACTCTATTGCTATGAAAGAATATTGCAAGTCTATAAATCATGATCAATAAAATTTTACCTGAACAATGATTCTGAAGGCTAGGAAGACCAGGAAATAGCATCTAGCAAGTTTACATGGCCCTGTCCCCTAAGGAAAACTGTCATCACATTTGCTCTCTTTCTCAGTTCCTTCCTCTCTTCTTCCTGTACTCACTTTCCACCTCTACCTTCTTTCCTTACATTCTATTTCTTTCCCTCTCCCTCTCCCTTTCCCTCTCCCTCTCCCTCTCCCTCTCCCTCTCACTCTCTCCCTCTCCCTCTCCCTCTCTCTCTCTCTCTCTCTCTCTCCTCTCTCTCTCTCTCTCTCTCTCTCTCTCTCTCTCTCTCTCTCTCTCTCTCTCTCTCTCTCTCATTTCCTTCTGTATAATTAGTAATTAAAATATAGGCCTTCTTTTTTCATGCCTTATATTCTTATATCTCTGGAGCCACATCCAAAGCTTTGCTATTTGTTTTTTCTTTTAATTTTTGTTTCTGAGATAAGGCTCTCCTACCTTTGCCCTGGCTGGTCTTGAACCAATGGTTCCACTGTCTTCACCTTCTGAGTAGCCGAAATTACATGGGGTTATTGGTGTTTTGTTGGTATTGCAATGAATTTGTATATTGTTTTGGGTAGTATTGCAAATTGCATGTCAATTCTTACAATCTGAGAGCACGGTAAATTTTTCCAGTTCCATAAATATGCTTCCATTTCCTTTTTCACAATATAGCTCTTCATATCTTTAGTTGAGATAATTCCTGTTTTTGTTGTTGTTGTTGTTCTTTGAGGCTATTACAAATAGAAAATGGAGTTGCTTTCTTAATTGTTCCACTCATTGGCATACAGAAAAGCTACTGATTTTTGTGGGCTAATTTTACACCCTGCTACTTTGCTAAAGTTTAAGATCAACTCAGATAACTTGTCTGAGGACTCTATAGGGCTCTTTAAACACAGGATTATGTCATCTGCAAAGAAGTATTCTTTTATTTCTTTTTCTAGTTAGATTCCCCTTTCTGTTTTCCTTTTGTCTTATTCTTCTTGCTAGAAATTCCAGTACTATATGGAAGAGGAGTGTAGAGAATGGGTACCCTTGCTTTTAGTGGAAGTGTTTTTAAATGTTCATTAATGGCATAGGTATGTCATACAAAGCCTTTATTATATTGAAGAATGTTCTATGAATTCCTAGATTCTCCAGAGCTTTTATCATAAACGGATGTTAAATCTTGTTATATGTTTTTTTTCTGCATCTATTGAGATGATCATGTGGTTCTTTTCCTTGCTTCTGTTGATGTTGACTTACATTTACTGACATGTATATTGAATCAGACTTACATCCCTGGAATTAATCCCATTTGATCATAGTATATAATATTTTTTGTTAATTTTTGAATTCGGTTGTCCAGAATCTTACTGAGAAATTTCGCATTAAATTTAATGAACACGTGGGTCTATAGTTCCATTATTTTATGGTTCCCTATCTATCTGGTTTTGTGATGAGGGTTATGTTGGCTTGGTAGTGATTTTCCCTTTCTATAAGAGTTTAATTAGTATTGAGTTAGTTCTTCTTTGAAAGCTTTATTGAATTTGGTGGAAAAATCCCACGGATCCTAGCTCTTTCTTGGATTAGAGGTTGTTTGTTTCCATATCAATTTCATCACTTGTTATGGATCCATTTAGTTGATATAAATTTTCTTGGTCCAGTTTGTGCATATCAATGTTCTCTAGGAATGCTTCTAGTTCTCCCATATTTGTTGGCATAAAGTTTTGAGAAGTATTCTCTTATAATGTTCTGAATCTTGCTTGTTTCTTATAGTAATCCCATTTTCATCTCTAATTTTATTTATTTGGGAGTGGTCTTTTTTGTCAGATTTGCTAAGAGTCTGTCAAATTTGTTAACTTTTTTGCAAAGAAACAAATCTTTGTTTTATTTATTCTTTCTTTGTTATTTTAGTCTCTAATTCATTTATTCCTGACTTACAACTTAAAAATTTATTTCTGTCTACTGGTTTGAGGTTTAACTTGTTCTTGTTTATCAAGGAGCTTGAGGTGTATTATTGAAATGTTGGTTTGAGATTTCTCCAATTTGTTAATAGTGACACTTAGAGCTATAAATTTTCCTCTGAACTGCCTTGGTTGTGCCCTTAAGAGAGCGTATTTTGTATGTTCATTTTTATTATATTCCATAAAATGTTGAATTTCCTTTAATCTCTTTAATGACTCACTGAAGTCATTCAGCAATGTGTTATTCAGTAACTGTGAGTTAGAAAATTTTCTGTGATAGCTTTTGGCATTAAGCTCTAATTTTATTCCAATGTGGTCAGCCAGGATGTATGGAATAATTTCAATATTATTGAATTTATACAGATTTGTTTTATGACTTAAAATGTGATCTATTATTGAGAATGTTCCACAGGCTGGCACATTCTGGAATATTCTGACACTGCTGGGTGAAATTTTGTATCAATGTCTTTTAAGTCTAGTTGGTCACTACAATTATTTAGGTCTGAAGTTCCTTTGCTGAGTTTTGCCTTGGATGATCTATCTAGAGATGACAATAAAGTGTTGAATCCACCAATAATCAATGCGTTTGTATTGATGTGTGATGTTTAGGTCAAGTAGTATTTGTTTGATGATGTTCATGGCTCTGGAATTTGATTCATAGATATATAGAATTTTTGTACCTCCTATAGGAGAGTTCCCATTATTAGTATGTAAAATCTATCTTTGTCTTTTCTTACTAATTTTAAATTGAAGTCTATTATATCTGACTGGCCTTTTTATAGAGGCCATTTTCCTGAAAGATTTTATTATAGCCTTTCACTTGAGAATATGTTTGTTTCTATGGGCAAGATGTGTCTCTTGTAGACAACAGGTGGATGGGTCTTGTGGAGCCTGAACTCTGGGCCTGGGTGCTGTCCCTCAGCTCTTTAGCTCAAAGTTAGCTCTCTACCACTTGAGCCACAGTGTCACTTCTGGATTTTTCTGCTTTTGTGGTGCTGAAGATTCGAACCCAGGGCCTCATGCATTCAAGGCAAGCACTCTACCACTGAGCCACCTTCCCAGCCCTGTGTCTTGCTTTTTGATCCAACCATTTAATCTGTGTCTTTTAATTGGAGATTTAAGTCCATTGATGCTGAGAGGATTGGGAAGTGTCTTGTAATTCCTGCCTTGTTATCCACCTTCTTAGGGGCTGTGCTTCATCTATTACTACGATGTCTGGTTCTTTGGTAAGGGACATATTCTCTGCCAATGTTGTGCTCCTGTTTTTGGTTTTGTTGTTGCTGTTTTTATAATATAGGATGTTTTTAAGTATCTTCTGCAGTGCTGCTTTGGTGGTGTGATAAATTTTTCTTTGTTCTGAAATGTTTTTATTTGTCCTTTGGTTACGAAGGAGAGCACAGTATTCTTTGATGGTAATTACTTGACTTTTTCTGTTTAGAATACATCATGTTAACTTTTGTTTTGTTTTGTTTTCATGGTCCCAGCTGAGACATATGTAGTTATTCTGTTTTGCCTTTATAAGTAACCAAACCTTTCTCTCTGACAACTTTAAGGATCCTTTCTTTGGTTATTATTGATCCTGTGCTAATGATAATGTGTTGGTAGGATGCTCTTTGTGGTTTGGTTTGGTTTTACCTTTTCTTGGTCTATTATATCTCTTCTGCTCCTGAGTCTCTGTCATCTACAATATCTATTCTGTCATAGGGACTTTCTATTTTATTCTTTATTTCTCTGTTTTCTGCTTGGTCATTTCAAAGGGCTTCTCCCTCTTTGTTGAAATACTGTTTTAGGATTTCTCAGGACTTATTTATGTCCTTGATTTGTTCATTTGATTTCCTTTCTCCTTTAATTGGGTAGCTATATTTTCCATTGGATTCCTTTGCCCTCTCTTGGACTTCATTTAGCTTCATATTCTCAATGAATTCTTCCATTATTTTTTGGTTAATGTTGTATATTTTCAGATTTTTCTTTATTTAAATTTTTCAACAATGTTTAAATGCATCTTATGAAGTGTCTCTAGATCCTTGTTTGTCTAATCTTTCTGTGAGAGTTGTATTTCCTTGGATTTGCACATTTCTAATATTTCTGTGATGCATTCTGCCCATTTGAAGACCATTTTGGTTTGATCTCTTGGGAATCTGTGATTTCTTTATAGAAATCCCTGTATTCTTACTTGACTAGGAAGCTGGTGTTCTGATCCTTCACTGATATTTATTTATCTGAGTTCAGTGCTTGTAGAGACCATTGAGTGAAAATGTAAAGTTCAATTGTTGTGTGGAGCTGTATTGATAAACTTTGACAATCAGTTAAAAGTATTGAGGCTGTAAGGTTAAGATTGAGAGGGGAGGGGCTGGGAAGATGGCTCAGTGGTAGAGCGCTTGCCTTGCATGCCTGAGGCCCTGGGTTCGATTCCTCAGCACCACATAAGCAAAAAGAAAAAAAGCCGGAGTGGCGCTGTGGCTCAAGTGGTAGAGCGTTAGCCTTGAGTTGAAGAGCTGAGGGACAGCACCCAGGCCCAGAGTTCAGGCCCCACGTCCGGACCAAAAAAAAAAGAAAAAAAAAAGATTGAGAGGGGAAGTTTTCCAAGGTTTATACAAGTGAGAGGGGTACATGTTTATTGTGAAGTTATAAGAGAAAAGAAGGAAGAAAGGACAGGGAATGAGTGTGATGGATGGTACAAATCAGGGAGAAAACACCTTATATTTTATACTGAAAAAGGAATTTGAGTAGAGAGAAATTGAGTCAAATACCCTGAACCTTAATGCTTTCTACTTTAAAAAGCCTACTGTAATTGGTATCTCTCCTAACTAATTACATCCATACTTTATAACAGAGAGAGATAATTTAGAGAATAGGATAGGATATTGTATGTACATATATAATAACAAAATATATCTATGTTTATCTATCTATACCTATAGTTATCTATACCTTTATTTCTATATATTTAAATTTTTCTATCTACCTAATTACCTATGCATTTATCTATAATATATCTAAACATATATCTGAAGTAAAAAGATCAATATACCCAGAACATTCAACTTGGAGATTCATGTTTTCTAAAAAATAAAGGAGAAAAAAGAAAAAAAAAAAAGAAGAGGAAGAAGCTCTCTAATCAGAGAGCTATGAGCTAAGAGCTGTTTAGTACTACAGATTCTATAGGATTGACTTCTTTTTGTTTCCCTCCATGATCAGCTGTTTTCCTCTAAGCCCCAGTTAAGATTGTGCTGGAGAAAGTTCCTTAGTTTGGAGTTGGAAGTTGATTCTGCTGCTGTAGCTATGTAGAGTTTTTCATATGCACAATCATGGTTTGGGGGATGTAACTGTTTCCAGCAGTTGTAACTGTTTATTTCCTGGTATGAGGCCGGGTCCAGGATCCAGTGTTACTTTCCCAGGTGTCCCCTTGGCTCTGTCATTTCCAAGTTGCTGTCTGTCAGTGATAACAAGGGTTTTTGGAAGTGTTGGGATTTGCAGTTCCCTACAGCAGGGCCGGGCTGTGTCCCAGGGTTTTTTGTTTTTGTCTTTTGTTATTGTTGTTGTTTTGTTTTTGTTTGTTTTTTTTTTCAGAGTGGAAGTGTGGGAAAAAGAGTTTGCTTCTTTGCACTTTTGAAATATGCCCCCCATTCTCATGCAGGGTCACTAGAGGAGCTGGTTCCCAAGGGTAGGGGTCCCTGGTGGGGTATTGAAGATTCCCAGAAATAGTGTTTACCTGCCCCATAGTGTTTGTTTGAAGTGTCCCTGTCTTGATGTGGTGATCTTGAGATCCTCTTCTTGATTTTATTTTATTTTATTTTTCCCGATGAGGTTTTTCAGGTTTATCACTCTCGATGCTAGAAGGATTCTAGTGCAGCCCAGCAATTGTACACGTGGGCAATAAGGTCCACTTTTCTGTAGTGCCTACACTCTTCCTGTTTCTGTTCCTGCACTCCTGAGGTATAAATTCTTCTTTGCTAGAACAATCTCTGTTGGATGGATGTGATTCTCTTGAGGAGAAGTCTGTGCTGGGACCCTAAGTCTCTGTTTGATAGAGACAACTAGGGTGTTCCCTGTTGTTACTCCACCATCTTCTCACAAGTCTTGTCCCTCACTCTTCTTGATGACTATTTTATAGCTTCTCTTTTCTCTTTAAACATCTGTATTCTCTTCTACCTTTCTTCCTGATGATGACTCTACTAAATGTTTAATTGAAAAAAATAAGTGAAGAATTAGAAGAAGGCTTTCTGCTTGCTCATCTGTATACAGACACTGCCTTTCATCCTGTTTCTCTGGATTAAATGTGGATTCCTGCCAGCCCACATACCTTTTGTCTACAAAGGCCTCTTTTTTGTTTGATCTTCTTCCCTTTCACTTTATTTTTTTCTGATCTCCTCCCTAACAATAATTCTAGAGAAAAAAAAAAGATAGAAGAGAGAAAAGTATTGTCTTGAATTGCACTATTGTAAGTTGGCTTCTCATTCTCTAGGACTTGCAAATGTTTAAAACTATTTCAATCTTGGACAATTGCCAAGGCTCTTCAGCAGTCTCTCCCTGGGCTTTCTAAACAGAAACCCATTGATATTCCTGATAGCTCTTCTTCAGTTATCCCTTTTATGTGGGCTCCACACTCTGTGCTGTAGCTACAGAGTTCCTTCACCCTCTCAGGCAGATGTAAAAAGACCCTGTGCCTGTTATGTTTCTCCTTGGTAATGTCTGTCTACAAGCGACAGTCATGCATCTTCTGTCTTCTGCTCTGCTCCTGGTGCATTTTCTGTGCAAAGGATCAATCCTGGGTCTCTCAACCTCATTCTTTGACTTAGAAACACTTAAGGGCTTACGTTACTCTTCAAATACTTTCTACCTATTTATATTGACAATGCAGTCTTCTTTTCTTATTGATTCAGTTGTGTAGTAAATGATTTAAAAACTTACTGGTATGAGCCAAGCAGAACATGCTGGCTCATATCTATGATTCTAGTGATGTAGTGGTAGAGACTAGTAAGATTGCAGTTCTGAGTCCAGCCCAGGGAAGAAAACAGTTAGAGAACAAGTTGGGCTTGGTAAAAGTAGTAGAAAAACCAGTAAGGTTCGATCAGAATAAGAGCCTAAATTATAAAAGGCTGAAGGTATAGTTCTTCTTATAGAATGTCTGCCTAGCAAATGCAACTTCTTGGATTTAAACTCCAATCCTGACAAAAATATATTAATGAATTAAGCTCTGGCTTACAATATGACTTTACTATGTTCACAGCTCATAAGAATGAGGAATTTAAGCCCAGCATGGTAAGAATGACTATTTATACTGTTTCATAGCAGGGAACTATTCCAGGAGCATGTAGAGTTAAGGGAAAACTTGATCACTTAAGTATGGAACTACTTAGTATCTATTACTTGCTGATCTAAGTTGTTACATTGGACCACAACCAAAGCTTTGGGACAGTCACACAATTTGATTAACTTTAAATCTACCGGAGACCCTACTATACTTGGTTTTTAAACTGGGGTTTAAACTGAGGGCCTTTGTACTTGCGAGCTGGTACAGTACCAGTGAGCTACACTTCCAGCTTTTTTTTTTTCCATTGGCTATCTTTAGGAGAGGGCTTTGTTTCCTGCCCAAGAGCATGTCTAAACTGTGATTCACCCAAGTTAGGCTTCCTGTCTTTCCTGAGATCACAGGTTCATGCCACTGTGCTTTTGACATTCCTTCCAGGCCATGGAGCACTCTGTCTTAACTTCTCAGGTGGCTAGGAATGACAAACACATGCCACTGTACACACCTGCAGATTAAGAGGTTCTTGTGAATCATTCTCTGTAGACTGACCTCAAAGCATAATCATCCAAATATTAGTCTCTCAATCAGCTAGGATAATAAGCATGAGATACAAATGCACATATAGGCAGTTAGATATTATAAATATAAATTTAGACTCCAAATGCTTATCACAGATTACAATGTGAAAGGTGAAAACTTTATTTCTTTTCATGACAAAGTGACAGAAAACATTAGCATCATTTTTGCCTTCCCTATTTGTTATAAGTGAGGCAAGGATTACTTATGAAGGAGTAGAACTGGGAAAGGATATTTTACTGTAGCAGACTTTGGAAAGTAGCAATTTAATTTTTTTGAGAAAATTTTACTGAATCTTCAAATATATTTGTTTGTTTATAAATAGCATGATTGATAGGTTATACAATGTTTTAATATGCAATTCCTTAATAAATTATGCATTTTGAAGTTTTACCCATTTAAAATGTCATGTCTTCTGATATAACTTTGATTTCTTAGTCCAAAAAAAGAATGAAATAAAATAAATAGCTTTCCCACTGCCTTCTGGAATCTCCTGTCTGGCATTAATTACCTGAGGTCAACATCAAGACAACAAAGAAAGATTTCATGGATATGCTGACTGGGGATTAAAAAAAAGTTCCAGCCTTAAGAAGCTGGGCTTAAGAAGCTTTATTGTTTGGTAATGAAGAATTTTGTCCTTTAAACCAGAACTTCTGGCTAAATTTCAGATCTAAGAACTTTATTACTGTAACAAGTAAGTTGTAAAATAGAGAGCCAACAAGTATAATAATTTTAAATTAATAGCTTTCTTTTTTATAAGACATGAAATAAAGCAATGACTTCATTTATTTTGGAAGCATTTCAAATTCTAGGAAGCTAAGAGATAAGATTTTCTATATGGTCATCTGAGAAAATAGTTGCATTTTTATACATTGCATTCTTCTAAGTGAAAGGTTTCCTTTTGAAAGATGGTTACATTTCTGCTTATTTGCTTGCCATGAACCCTTCCTTCCTTCTTTCCTTCCTTCCTCTTCTCCCTTCCCTTTCCTCCCTCCCCTTCCCTTTTCTCCCTCTCCTTCCCCACCTCCCTTCCTCCCTCCCTCCTTCCCGTCTTTCTTTCTTTCTTTCTTTCTTTCTTTCTTTCTTTCTTTCTTTCTTTCTTTCTTTCTTTCTTTCTTTCTTTCCTTTCTTTCTTTCTTTCTTTCTTTCTTTCTTTCTTTCTTTCTTTCTTTCTTTCTTTCTTTCTTTCTTTCTCGCTTTCTCGCTTGCTTGCTTGCTTGCTTGCTTGCATGCTTCCTTCCTTCCTTCCTTCCCTTTTTCCTTTCTTCCTTTCTTTCTCTCTCCCTTTCTTTCTCTCTCTCTCTTTTGTCTTTCTTTCCTTTCTTTGTAAAATCCAAGTAGATTGTACCTCTCTATTTTCAAGTGCCCTGTATATGCATATGCTTTTGTTTTTGTTTTGTTTTGTTTTTGCAGATCCTAAGACTTAAACTCAGTAACTGGTTATTGTCCCCAAACTTCTTTTGCTCAAGGCTAAAACACTGCCTCTTTGAACCACAGTTTCACTTCTGGTTTTGTGATGGTTAATTGGAGATCAAAATCTCACTGACTTTTCTTTCCCTGCTAGCTTTGAACTATGATCTTTAGATCTCAGTTTCCTGAGTGGCTAGGATTACAGGTGTGAATCACCAGCACCCTGCCATATTTTTTTAAGTTAGCAAATGGAAGAGTTCAAATAATTAAAAAAATACAGACACAATAATGCTATTACCTACATATGGTGCTATTTTTGCTGCACAGTCTAATTTTTAGAAATATGAGCATGAATGTTGTCATTAAATATATTGTCTGTAAACCAAGACCAAACTTCAAATCTTTCTGAAGACAGATATTATGATTTTGAACGTGTCTTAAGATAATAGAAATAGAAAAAATAAGGGAACAGGTTACAAGTGGTATGCCTTGCCTTAAAGAAACACACATTTTACCTTTCTCTCCCTGTACAACATGTTTAGAGCTATATTTGTGACATAATCTATTGGCATCCTCACTAATGAAAGACAAACTGTAGGCATCGGAAGCAGAGAAAGACTTGGGCTAGATGATGATGTTCCTGAACATGTTGAAATGTGGGACTGGATTTAGGGGGAAAAAAATCAATCTTTTTCTCTGATCTTGTTAAGGATGTTGGCTTTTATTAACTCCTACCATAAGCAATCTAGAGTCTCTTCAATCAGAGAGTAAAGTAACAGTACAAGAACAAATGGAGGACTTAGAAAAGTAAGCTCATAGTACTAACGTGAATCTGAAAGAGTTTTTAATTACTTGTATGCAGACTCACAAACAATTATCTGGAGACTACTTCGGAGTATAGCATCTGGCAACTAAGGACGATATGTTTAAACATACACATTCTTAAACCCTTTCTAATTTTGATTTTGAAAGTCAATATAACTTCAAGACATGTTCTTTGAATTGCAGATGTGGCCAACAAATAATAAAAAGTAAAAACATCTCTCTAAGGAAAATGAAATAGTAATCAGAAGTTTATAAGCAGCATATATTTCTTTCAAAAATAGAGTTGATTGTGCTGGGAATGTGTTTTAGTGGTAGAGTGTCTAGAATACATAAAGCCCTGGGTTTGATTCCACAGTACCACATAAACAAAAAAAAAGCCAGAAGTGGTTCTGTGGTTCAAGTGGTAGAGTAATAGCCTTGAGTAAAAAGAAGTTCAGGGACAGTGCCTAAGACCTGAGTTCAAGCCCCAGAACTGGCAAAAGAAAAATGACAACATGTATAGTTGAATTTTATACAGAGGTGAATAAGTCAGATGGCATTTGTATAAAATGTATTTCCATATGTTCCATATGTAACATTAGAAGAAGGAAAATCAGATGGAAGGAAAAATTCAGAAATACAATTTTGGAAAGAAAATACATATTATATGTAGGAAAGAGTATAGTTTTATTTGTTAGATCATAAGAATAGAAAAGCAAAGATAAATATGCAAAAGCAATGATAAAACTCATTTACTAGACTAAACACAAATTTCTCCAGTAATCAGAAGGAAATCATGAAGTAGCATTGGGTAAATGAGTGGCCTGCTTGAATCTTTTGTAGAAATGGTAAATTCATAGCATAGGAAGGTATACAACTTGAGAGTTCAGAAACAGAAATATTAACTAGAAATATATTTTGAAAGTAAATGGAGTTCAGAATATGATAAGAAAAGGAAGGTTTGGTGTAAGAACAATTGGAGATGATCAGTAAGGAAGACTGGACATCATTTTTAATAAAAACAAGGGAATTTGAATTGACTGTAATGTTTATAGCAAAGTACTTTGAAAACTAGCCACTGTAAACTACTAATAAAAAGTAGGGGAGGAAGAAATATTTGAGAAATAATTAGGAGACCTAAGAAGCTCCTTTGATTTTAGAGTATATAGAACAAGAGACTTCTTTTTCTACTAACAGCTTGGAAAAATGAATATAAAATTCTTGGGTTCAGAGTTATTCATGAAATGATATGCACAATTTTGTTAGTTATTAGTAGCCATTCTAAACCAATAGGGATATATAATCCTAAAAATAACGTAAGCAATTGCTACTCTCAATGATAATTCCAAGTTTTAAAAATCTGGAATGAATTTTTCACATAAACTAATTATAGCAGAATTTTATCTATGTGTATATATATGTATGTATGTACTACTTATTGCCTATGTCCATATCACTGCTATCCAAATCAGGAAAATTTCTACTTAAGAAAAACAAAATTATATAGTACATAAAATTTCTCAAAGAAACAAATTTTAGGATTGTCATACTGATGCATCATTTTAAATAAGGAGGATTATTATTTTACACAGAGAAGTTGATTCATTTATCATTTCAGACTAAAAATGTTCCTGTTTTATGGATTAAATTTCTCTCTCTTTATTGTTGCCTTTTTATTTTTGTCACTTGTAGGGCCTGAACTTTGGACCTGGAGCACTGTCCTTCAGCTCTTCAGCTCAAAGTTGGCGCTCTACCATTTGAGCCACAGCAACACTCCTGGCTTTTTCTGCTTATGTGGTGCTGAGGAATGTAACCCAGGGCCTCATGCATGCCAGGCACACTCTCTTTACCACTGAGCCACCTTCCCAACCCCTATTGTTGACTTCTAAATTGTGTATCTACCTTAACCTCACGAGTTCTTTCAACACCTTTATACTAACTTGCTTGAAATGTCACATAAACTGTCTAATTTTTATTTTACATGTTGAACCACTTAATTGAATTTATCATTCGCAGTAATCCCAGTTTTAACATATATTTCACTGAATTAATATTTTTTTTACTTTTTATTAATGAATTAAATAGGAACACACTAAGTTATTAGCAGAATTAACCATTTTTCTATTTTTAGCATTTAATGTCTTCAATATAAAACTAGCATCATACAGCTAACAAGTACTGCTCTTAATGGAACTGTAACTTCATTTTTCATACATATATAAGAAAATTCAAAATCTAAAATGAGTAAAATGATTTCAGAGGAGCAGTAATTTCACCTAAATGAACAGTCAAGCTTCTGAAAGTGATTAATTAGACATAACTTCAGAAGCTGCAAGTGTTAAATCATGATCACTGCGCAGAATCATGAAAAAAAATCTATGTTTGAACACATTTTTGTCTTCTGATTCTCATGTGGTCAGTGAAATGGTTTTGGCTTACTTAATCAGCTTTGGCTACTATTTAAATTGGTAATAGACTAGAGGGCTCCTAAACAACAAAAATATATCTTTACATTTCTCCATGGTGGAAAGTCCAGGATTAGGGTCAGGATAGTCTGTTTCAAGTGAGGATTCCCTCGCTTGGCTCATAAAAAACATCTCACCACAACAAAAGCAGCATCTTCTGCAATGTACACCTTGTCCCAGTTACTGGCTCCTAACATCCACAATACATGGTATCACTCCAACCAGTGTCATCTGCCAGCAAGGCCATCAGTTTTGTATTGAGTATTTCTAATGAGATATCCTCCTGTGAACAGATTGTCCTGGTAGCCTAGAGAATGGATTTCCTGCAAGTTGAGCCAGTATCACCAGGATTTCTCTGCCACTCAATAAGTCATGGTTGTCGCTCTGCAATAGAACTTGGGTGTCATTTCTAGACACTAGAGAGAATTCCTTGGTAGGGCACCTGAGGAATGATGCCTATTATACACTTAAGATTATTTCATTTATTATTTATATAGTTAAAATATTTGTATTATCTTTTAGTAGCTGTACACAGGAGTTGCCATTCAACAAAGCCCTATGAAAACAATACATCTTGATTAATGTCACCCTTTTCAACATTCTCAGATCTTTCCAAACTTACCCTTTTCCTCATTTCCCTTAATTTTAAGCTATACATTGAATTTCAACTGTATTTCCCTTACACTTTCTCTCTCCATTCATCTACCCCTCTCCCCTTGAACCCATTCCACTGATTTCAAGTACCACTTTTCTGACATTTATTTGGTTAAATTATGATTTTTGTCTTTGTAAGGTATTAGATGCTTTGAATTCTCCCTTAAATCTACTATATTTCTGCTAATACATTTGCACACACTTTGCGTGTGTATTTGCTTATATATTTATAAACTACTTGTCTCACATATGAGAGAAAACATGTAATATGTCTCTCCGGGTTTGATTAATTTAACAGAATTTCTTCCAGGTTATTCTATTTCTTTGCAAATTATATAACATCATTCTTTCTAAAACAATTCTATATATAAACAATTCCATTGTTCATATATTACATATTTTCTTGATCTATTCATCCACTGAGATAATCTGACTAACTTTACAGTATGACTATGGTGAATAATGCTTCCATGAACATGGTTGTACTGGCAGCCTTGCAGTATCCTTGTTTGTAATCCTTTGTAAACTTTGTGACTGTTGATCTCTAAATTAACAGCAGATTATTATAATGTAAACACAAATTTAATCATAAATATGATCAATAAAAACCAATAGATGGAGTAAAATCAAATGAAAAATATGTTTAATCAAATGTACACAAAAGCAAAATGTTAAGAAACATCAGCTGAGCAAAATGAAAGAAGCACATTCATCTACAATAATAATTATATTAAATGTAATAATTATCATATATTTTCATATATACATATACCTATACATATACATATGAATATAAACAAGACCCTTTTCGTTATATGTTGTTTGTAAAATATGAATAGAATTAAATGGTATAGATTGAATAAAAATCTAAAAGATATCAATAACTACAAAAACCCAAGAGTCTATAATAATATTAAATAGTAGTAGACTTTACTAAACAACTGTATAACGATCATCTCACCAGGTAAAACATAAGTATCTTAAAGATGTGCACATCTAATAACAAACCATCAATATTTCAAAAACAAAACCTGTGACATGTAAATGAGTTATAAACAATCTACCACCAAGTTTTAAATTTAATGCATTTTTCTTAACAAATCGTCAAATATCTATTTTTACATGTCAATAAGACTATACAATATGAATAATTTATGTTTAACTTTGTTTAAGTTTAATTACAAATAAGACTGAATGCAGTGGTATATGCTTTTAATCCTATATACAAAGGAGGCAAAGGTAGGAGGACCAGGAGTTTGAGACTAGCTGAGGCAGAATTCGCAAGACCTTAAAAACAAAAATGAAAAGACTGATTCAAATGAGGGTTGTGACAGGATATTTCCAACTACTTAATTTAGTATGCATATTCAGGCCATAAATATATAAAGAAATAAGTATGTATCCCTCTTTCTGTAGTACCATGATTTAACTGAGAAACAGCTGCTTTGCCAGTGACTGTGTGTTCAGATGCCTTGCAACTATGTAAGACTATTTGTTTATTTTTATCTTCTCTCTATTTCCTCATCTGCCAGTTAAATGCAATACAGCACAGCGCAGAGTGAAAGGAGCATGTGTTTCTAATAGCCATGGAATGAAGAGATCAGCCATGGAATGGAAAACTACTCATCCAGTAAGAGTTCCCTTTATTAGACCATTACAGGATTAAGAAATGAATTTCAATAGGCTACAATCACCAAACATTTACTCTTTTATTTACATCAGCATACAGAACCCTATGTAGTAGTAAAGGGACAGTGTCACACTAATTTTTTCCTTTTAAAATGTATTATTTTTGTCTCTCTAATTTTCTTGGAGATGAATATAGATGTCTTTAATTCTTGGACAGGGTTGGTATTGATGTGATGTATATTTTTTTCATTCGCAAAGGCATTTTCCTTTGTTAAACAGTTCAATCACTTTGATTTGAAAATTAGAGCTTATGCTGCACCAGACAAGATGCCCTTTTCAATGATGCTCTCCTAATTTTCTTCAGTGCCAAAAGAAAATAGAATCACAGATACTCAATTTGAACTTATCTACTTGTGGAATTTATTTTGTGTGAATAGCGTAAACTCAATCCTTTGAATTTTAGAAATACATTGATGCAGATTTATTTTTAAATAACACATTCCCACAATAATTTAATTGGACACAAGTTTTGTAACAGAGTACCATCTGGAAATAAAATACAAAGCAGATATTTTCTGTTTTATCACCATGGTATTTTTCTGCTAGGCAAACAACTTTATATCTTCTGCTTTCAAATGAGTTTATACAGGTGTGCTGAAAATATTCACTTAATAATTTATCTAACAACCTCATAAAAACATTATGTTTCCATAATTAGTTGTTATGGACTCCCAAATGTTTTAGAGAAAAGCAAATGCAATCCAAACACTGAAGAATGTAATTAACATATTATATTGCTTCAGTGAACACATATAAAGAAAAGAAGGACAAAGGTTGAGAATCCATAGATTATCTTTATTTTTGGCGGGGGACGACAGTATTGTAAATGAAGCTCAAAGCTCATTTTGTACTTACTGGGCAAGTACGCTGACACTTGAGCCCCCATCTTTTTGCTTTTAGTATGTTTTACAGATAAAGGTTGACGTTAACTTTCCCTAGACTGACCTTCAACTGCCACCTTGTCTCTACTTTCTGAGTAGCTGGCATTACAATCACGGGTCACTATGATTGCCTCTTTTTCTTTTCCTTCTTTTGAAATAAACGCAAATTTTCTGAGATGCTGAATGTACCAGCCGATCATTGTAAGCTAAATAAGATACCATAGTCTTTGATATCTAGTAAGAAAGACCTAATTGCTTGCAATTGGGGCAGGGATAAAGGTAAATAATTGGGACAAGTTTAAACAGGGCTGAGAAGGCATCCTCTTACTCATCCCTTTCATTTGGCCAAGTAAGAAAACTAAGGAGAATAGAGAATAGCAGTGACTTACATACTAAGTCTTTAGAATTAATTTTAATTTACAAATATTTATTTGCAATAGAGAACTTCATATTCATCATACTCTGTGGAATACCAAGATGTACAGACATCACATCTTGCCTCTGTTGACTCAGCTTGCAATAGTGTGTGAGTGGGAGAGAGAGGAGTTTGTCTACTCAGTGCATGCTGGAGTTAGACTGGAAGACTTAGTTTGAGCAATCATCTCCATAAAAGGGATCTTCCAGAAGCAAAACAAAACAAATCAGTTTTTGTTCATTCTAAGTCCTCAAGCATTTCCCCTAAGTGCTCTTCTGGAATTTTCAGATTAAGATTTTTCTACTTAAGTTTTAAATTCATTTTGTGTTTACTTTTGTAATAGAAATAGAGGTCTAAATTGCACTATTTTCCTCTGAAAGTGGATATCCATCTTTCCAGTACCACTCATGGAAGTACCCAGTGTGTTACTGGTACTTTGGTGAAAGATGAGTTGACTTTAGAGATATACATTTATTACTAAGTTTTTGTTTCCCTTTATTGCTTAGTATTAAATTGTTTATCAGGCTAAACAGGTAGATTCCCCAACCCTAGGTTTTCTGCTCTGTTCCCCTTGAGCACCTGTTTGATTTTCTAAATAAATTTCAACAGTATGTGAAATACTACACTATGAAAAATGATTCTTCTGTAACAAATATTACATAATATCACAGATTAAAAGATAATTAAAATGATTGAATTGATTGAGTGATGATTTCAAAGGTAAATTTATATGGAGAAGGCACCACAGTTACATCACATCTGCTAAGATCTATAACAGGGATTAACTAATAAAAATTTATATTTTATTTAAGGTGAATGAAATATACTTCCATTTCTACACAGTGGCATAGGCAATGTGGGTCCTCTTAAAGTAGAATTTATATCCATAGTTAGTAATAGATTTATTAATTATGTTGTAATTTAGAGAACATTTGTTGATTTTAATGTTCATTAGGAATATTTGTTCACTCAACATTGTAATTCCAATTTATATTATCATCAGTAATATATGTTTAGAAAGTAGTTAAAATATGAAAAAAATAAAAATCCCCATTTTAGGCATAAATTTAAGTCTCACAATAATATGGTGAGCTAAACATTAGTACCTGTTATCAGTGTTTATAAAAGGCATAGGCTTAAGTAATCCATTAGAACATGGAGTCATGAAGAGTCAGAGTTATAGGAAGACTCTTTAATGATTGGTAGGAATCTAAGAGTTATTTGAAAATTCAAAGTTGTAGATTTTAATAAAAGATGAAACATAATACTTATATATGCTCAGCTTTAAAAATGAGTGGATACAAAATATATATGATGTTTTGTCTATAAGTGTGAGTTATCTAGTAACACATTTTTTAATTTTTTTATTCCCCTCCCCCGACTAGTAACACATTTTAATAAAGGAAAATGAAATTAAAACATAATTGCCTGATTGAACATTTACTTTTCATGAAAGCTATGGAAGCTAATGATTGGTGTATGGACAAATGAATGCTCATAATCTTTTCTGAATACTTTATTGTCTTTTATTAATATGCCAAACATTTAGCCATATGTTTCACATGTTTCTTGAATTTTATGGACCTTAAATATGAAACTGTTATAGTGTATTATATATTAATAATAAAATGTTTAAAGAAAAATTGAAACATTGAATATCAGATTTTTCTAACTTTAGCAATGTAACCTAATTTATTTGACTTATGCCTATATTGATTCTGAATTACCAGACACATAATTCCTATGTTTTGGGGTGCCATATATGATCACCGTAATTGTATATAGTTAAAAACAACTGCAGACCTTAATAAAACTCTGAATTTATGAGCCTCTAAAACAAATATTCTTTCCCATTTACTTTCACAATTTGATTTATTTTATGTGCAGAGACATTAAAATGCCACCTCACTATAAAAGCAATAATTCCTAAGGAAAATAAAATACATTTCACAAAACAAGTTTGAGGTCAAGGTGTTCAATATAATTTGTATTCTACACATTATTTATGAAAAATAAACATTTCCCTCTTGACAGATACTTACTTTGTGGGTAGATTGAGACAATCAGAAATTGTTCTCTGGACAAGACAATGTAGGGAAAACTCTCAACTTTATCTTCATTGCTTATCATTCATTTCTCAGACTAGGACTTTTGTAATGAAATTTGTAGATATAGAAAAGATGGGGATTTTCTGTTTTGACAAAAAAGTATATAACCGGAATAAAAACTAGTAAAGAGGCTCATTGAAAAGCTGAAACAGATTGACTTACAATCTGCTCTACCATTCTTAGAGATCTATCTGAAGGAGTATCAAGCAACACATATGCAGAAAACCTGTAACCCATGTTGATTGCAGCATTACATACTAGTACCAAACTGTGAAATCAAGCTAGGTGCCCAGCAACTGGTGACTGGATAAGGCAAATTTGATATATGTCTGTGATTGTACACATACACACACATACACATACACCATAAAATAGAGTATTACTTAGCCATAATGAAGAACAAAGTTATGACAGGATAAAACTGGAGGTCAACAATCATACTGAGTGAAGTACATCAACCTGAAGAAAAAAAATCAAACCTTGAGTCCTCTGAATAACTATGAACTGTTAAACAAATTAATACCAGGAAGCTGAAACTTGTCTTCTTTTATTGCAGAAGCTGGAACACAAAGAGAGAAAGGATAAGCAAATGCATTCAATATGCATGATGTACAATGTGAATTACATAACTGAGGGTACATACAAATGGAATGGGGAAAAGACAGAAGAGAATGATGGAAGGGATGACATTGATCAAGGTACATTGTACACATAATATGACTTCCTGGATTAAAATCCTTTTGTACAACTATATGATAATGATAACAGTAACAATCATAACAAATCCTCTTGCTTTGTAAGTTAAAAAAATCAAACTGGATATTTTAACTCATATATTAAACCTAGGTATAATACAAATTCAGTGGAAGAAGGGAGCGTAAATAAGAGAGGGGACTTGGGCATGGAAGTGTTCAGAGTGTATTTTATTAGATAGGTAAATAGATAGATGACAGATAGATAGATAGATAGATAGATAGATAGATAGATAGATAGATAGATAGTAACCCACCAAATACTATTCGAAAGGGGGAGAAGGGAAAGATTAAGCTGAGTATCATGGAGAAGCAAACTATTTCAACATACACTGTATGTACATATGAAATTTTCATAATGAAAATCCCTTGTGCTATTAATGACCATGAAGGTGATGACAATTATTACTACTAATACTAACACTACTAGTACTAATAATAAAGAAAAATACTTTGCAGTTTGTCTCTAAGCAATCTCCACTTGTACACCAATTCTGAAGCCTTTGAGCTTGAGTATTTTTTAAAATAATATGTATTAGTAATTATTGAAAAGTGGTTTTTTAAAGTATGCTTTATACATATCTTCTACCTTGCCAAAATAAATTGTGTTGTAAGAACAACAAAATCAGTGGCAGATACAAGGACAAGAAAAAGCTATGGCGGTTGTGTTCTATAATTTCTTCTTATTTGGTCTAGCACAAGAGAAATAACAGATAATATGGTTTGGATCACGCTAGAGGCAGGCAAACAAAATATAGTTTGAATACTTTTCATGTGCAACGATCACGTCACACTCAGCCAAGTCTTCTGAGATCAGTGCTCCCATCCAGACTGGATTCACAGACTCCTATCAGCTGTTGTTTCTTGTCGGTTTCCCCAGCATCTCCTTTATTGGTGCTTTCACTTAACTCTTTGACTTGACTTGGGATTCACATTAAAACCTGTTTGGAAATTCACACAGCTCAGCACCACAGCTCAGGCACTACTGTGCTAGCCATACCAGAACAACCTCCACAAATCCAAGTGTGAGTCTGCTCTTCTTTGAGGAATGAATCCAAGTACCCAATCTATTTCTATTTGACCAGGAAGCATCTTAGCTCCTTTGTGACATGCTTGAAGACCTGAACAATATCCATTTTATTCTGTTCTCTGGATTTTGCATGTCTTCCTGATTTGCCTGGAATGAACCTCAGTTGTGAGTAGTGAAGGGTTTATGAAGAGAGGGAGTCAAAAAAGTTCTTCATTTTTCTAGGACTGAAGAATTCTGATTGTGTAATGTCCTCTATTTAAGTATGAATAAAGTTACAGTTAAGCTATTTGGCGCCGGTGGTTCCTGCCTGTAATCCTAGCTACTCAGGAGGCTGAGATCTGAGGATAATGGTTCAGAGCCAGCCCGGGCAGTAAAGTCCGTGTAACTCTTATCTACAATAAACCATCAAAAAACCGGAAGTGGCACCGTAGTTCAAGTGGTAGAGTTCTAGCCTTGAGCTGAAGAGCTGAGGGACAGCGCTCAGGCCCAGGGTTCAAGCCCCACGACCGGAAAAAAGTTTTTAACTTGTTCCAATTAGAATCAGAGATAGGAATTATGCCTAAGGTAGTACAATCATGCTTAAGTTAAAAATAAATTCTACCTGGGACAAGTGGCACATACTTATAACCTCAGCTCTCAATAGGTAGAGGTAGAAGAATCAAGAGTTTAAGGGCAAGCTATATATATATATATATATATATATACATATATATATACACATATATATGTATATATACATATATATACATATATATGTATATATACATATATAATTATATCATAGTATATATGTATATAAAATATTTCATGTGAAAAGACAATTATTATTCCAGCTAATGGAGTATTTTACATCTAGGAAGATACAACCTTGATAATGTATATGACTAAAAATTATTTCTGTAGACAAATTAGAGTTTAGAATACAGTATTCAGGTAAGTTTAAAACGTTATTAGACTAATGAGTTTGTTGGAACAATGACATTCTCTGCAAAATTCAGTTTGGATTTCAATCCCCAGTGCATCAGTATGAAGAGCCCTTTTAGAAGTGGTAAGTGACAAGGATTGTACTCAACAATAGTAAAGGCTCTTCTAACAGGACACAAGTATTATTTAAGGAAGGAGTTATTTTGTAGACTGGCAACAATCAAGTACTAGGCTTGTTCTCCTCCTTCCTTTGATTCTCACTGTGGTTCAACATTAACATTAGTCAAATGTTAGTTTTTAAATGCAAATACTGAGTACTTATTTAAATCCAACCCCGGTGCACATTAGCAAGACTGTCACATTTATTTTGGTCTTATTCTGGATCCTATTCTGTAAATTATTCATTCTATACCTGTAATCCATGGGCATTTATGTCATTTATTTGTAGGGGTCTATTTCCACTAATTTTCACAAATGCATTACAAATACCAATACATGGTATTGATATACAAATATTCTTTCAATCCAACTCTTGAGTTAGTTGCTTTATGTTTTAAACATTGTTTTTAGTGCCTTTGTTGCATAAACATTTCACTGAGATTGTAATTTACTTTGTGATTTATTTTATGTTTAGTAAACAAATGTTTTAAAGCAATTCATTTCACATTAAAAACATTAATCAACATGGATTTAGAATTTTATATTACAAAATGTGCTGTTAAATGTATTGTACTTCCATCAGATAGCTAATTATTTCAATATGATTTGTTAGTTTATTATTATTCTCTCTTCCTAAGGAATTTGTGTGTATATCAGTGACACATTTATGTGTGAATGATTTAGTGTCCTGTTTTCTTTCCTCAATTTCCTTATTAAATCTCACACGAAAATACCCAATTTAAAGCCACAGAAGTATCATATGCCTTGATATCTTATCGAACATGTCTTCAAATTCATCACGTTTAAAATTCCCTTGACAATTTTGGCTGTTATTCTTCTGTATATACATCAAAACTGAATTGTAGAGTGACATGTGCAGGTACATACATAGGATTTAGTTTACTTGAATTTTAGATCATAATAAAGAACAACTCAAAAGGATTACTGATTCTTTTAACAAGATAAATAACTATATTCATAAACTTAGTATATATTTACATATATTTGCTTCAGTTTTCTCTTATTTTATTTGTTATATTTTATATTATCTTTAAGTAGTTGCACAAAGGAGTTGCCATTAAACAAAGCAGTTTATGAATACAATGCATCTGGGTCAGTGTCACCCCTTTGAATATTTTCACCCTCCCTACCAACCACCACTTCTTTTACTTAAGTTTGTAAGATAGTCATTGAATAATTTTTGGCATAGTATTATAGCTTCTATGAGTCTTATTTATAAAATGTATACAAATATATATATAGCCAATTGTGGGCTTGAACTCAGAACCTGGGCACTGTCTCTGGGCTCTTATTCTCAAGACTAACACTCTATCACTTTGAGCCACAGCTCCATTCCTGGTTTTAAGTGGTTAATTGCAGATAAGAGTCTCAAAAGACTTTTCTACCAAGGCTTGATTTTTACCACAATCCTCAGATCTCAGTCTCCTGAGTAACTAGGATTACAGGTGTGATCCAGCATTGCCTGGCGTAAAGATATTTTTATTATCCTTAAATAGTGGACTTTCCTTTGTCCCCTCACAACCCTCCCCTTGGCCCTCCCAACCCTGATCAAATACCAATTTCCTGGCATTTATGTCATTGAACTTGATTTAGCTTTTCTAAGGGTTTACATTATTGACTTTTCTCCTGAAACTATCATATTTCTGTTAATACATTTGTGTACATTTACATAAATCACACAGCATTTGATTGTATATTTATGAACTGATTTTAGCTTCCATAATATGAAAGACACATGTAATGTTTGTCTTTCTGTACCTTTCTTACTTCACCAAACATAATAGTTCTACTTCCTTCCATTTCTCTACAAAATGATTTAGTAGCAAGCTTTCTAATGAATGAGTAAACTTCCATTGTGTTTATGTAGTATGTATCACATCTTATTTTTGTTTCTTTTTCTTTCTCTCTCTCTGTCTCTCTCTGTCTCTCTGTCTGTCTGTCTCTCTGTCTCTGTCTCTGTCTCTGTCTCTGTCTCTCTCTCTCTCTCTCTCTCTCTCTCTCTCTCTCTCTCTCTCTCTCTCTCTCTCTCTCTCTCTCTCTCTCTCTCTCTCTCTCTCTCTCAAATTGTCCACTGTGGGGATTGAACTCTGGGCCTGGGAGCTGTCCCATCAGATCTTCAGCTCAACTTCTGGTTTTCTGATGGTTTATTGGAGATAAGAGTTTCACATCCTTGCTGGCTTTGAACCATAGTCCTCAGACATCAGCCTCCTGAGTAGCTAGGATTACAGGCATGAGCCACTTACATCTGGCTTACCACCTTTTCTTGACCCATTGTTGAGGACATCTGGACTGATTTCATACCATAGTATGGTGATAGTTCAGTAGTTTATATCATAGACTCTGGCTTCATAATTTTAAATTTCTATGTATTCCACTTTGACTTTGGAATAATCAATAGTCTATCTGTTGGTTACCTTAACACGATAATAATATCTGTATTTACTACTGTGGTTGAATTAATTTATCATCTCTGAATCTCCTCTTTCCTGTAATACATCAACAATTTTGCCATGATTTGGTTCTTGTTTGGTCAGTGGGAAGCTTTATATAGGCTACAGAAAGGATGAGGAAATGATTGAGCTTTGTACTATTGTAATCTGCCAAGAGTGGAGCAGGACTTGATCGGGAACACTGATGACCATTCAGCTTAATCTCCCAAACAAGAACAGCTGGCAAGAGCTCTGCCCAAACCATATCCAAAAGCCAATCTAGTAATCTATTTTGTGAAGCAGAGTTTTACCCACAACACCAGCCTACATTATCATATTTACAATTGCTTAAAATAGCATATTAATGTTCACATTTTAAATCAGTCTTGCTCTCCCTCCCTCCTCTCTCTCTTCTCTTTTCCTCCCTCCCCCTGTTTAATGAATAGCTTTTACATAGAGTATCACTATGTGAAAAATAAATTGTTTTGAAGGTCATTTTTTGGTGCTGATATATCCAAAAGCCAAAAATACTGTTCAATTCAGGGAAGATGTTCAAGAAACATGGGTTAGCTATTGAATGAATTAATAAACACTAACATGAGAAGTGCTAAAACAAATATACTTTTCTTCCTATTGCCATATATAACCCCATATCCACTCATAATCTGTATTATATAAACTCATATGATAACAAATAATACAATATCCATTTACAATTTTGAATTTATTGAACTTTGAATTTTGTGAATATTTTATTGATTATGAATATAACTCAACTAAAGCTTTCAAAAATAAAATTTTATAAAGAAATGCCCAAGGCATTAATGATTAAAATTTTGAGAAATAACAATAATTAAGAATAGTTTATTATTCTGACAAGGGACATTTTAAAATACTACATAATGTAGCTTGCAGATGTGAATTATTAATTTGAGAATAGCCTAAGCCATAGAATTATTGATCATATCTTAGTGGCGTGGAATTATTTCATGACTTGAAATAATTCCAATAATTAATCAATAGTCTATTCAACTAATGGGCAAATGTTTTATAATCTCAAGGTCTTCTTTCAGTTTTATTTAAATGCTCTTCTCAGAATGAGGATTTATGTGGCAGAAGTCTTAAGAGTTTTTAAGACTGGCCTCTGTCTATTAGGAGATTGGTAGGATTTGAATTAGTGGAAAGATCTTATCTGCCCTTGTAAGACGTGCAGATATAAAGGAAATATTGTGATTGAAAGGAAGGAAATGCAAATTAGTGATATAGAGGAACTATTCAAAATGCAACCTGTATATTGATGATAGAAATATGCATGTATAATATTGCCTGTATTTGGATAAGATACTTGTATATCCAATAATCTGTTTACCATCTCTGCTTTTCTTGGTTCTTTGGAATAAACATGTCAAAAATGGCTACATTTATATACTTCTCAGTACTTAAATCTTGATAATTTTCTTTATTTTTTCTTCTTTATATTTTTTATCAGTCAATCCCTTTGGTAATTGAATATACCCCATGTATAAGCCCTTCGCTTAAGTCTCTCTGTCCCCACACTAATTTAAGCCAGTACTACCACTCTCAAAGAGGCAACTCACTGTTGTTTCTTTGATTCTACTCAGAATATCCAAGCATATATTTTCAGTAAATTTTGGGTGACTGCCAACTTTGCAGTTTGGTAGGTACTCACTCTACCATTGAGCTGTCCCGGTTATTTTTGAGATAATGTCATGCTTCTTTTACAGATGTTTGTCTGTACCATAATGCTCTTCTTTTTTCCATTTTCCTTGTAGCTATTGATTGAGACGGGGCCCTGTGTATGTACTCAAGATGGTCTCAAACCATAATCCTCTCAAGGAGCCAGTCAGTGTGAGCCATTGACACTCTGCTCCAGAGTGATTTGTAATATAAGTAAGTATTTGCCATACTTTTCATGATGTCCTATCATAATCAGAGTAATAGATAGGTAATATGGTCCTTCCCTTTCTCTTTATAACCTTATCTATTACAGTCTATTCATTTGGTTGTTATTCCTTCTTAGAATTAGTTAGAATCCTTCCAGACTCAGCTCCAAAATAATGCCTGGAATATAGCAAAAACTCAAACCAATGCCAACAGTGATAATCACAAGACACTATGCTGCCAGTGAACTTTACAGCTTGCGGTGGTGGTGGTTAGGGAACATGGGAGAAAAAATGAGAGAGGAGGTAACAATGTTCTACAAGAAATATACTCATTACCTTATTTATGTAACCGTAACCCCTCTGTATATCACCTCGACAATAAAATAAAATTAAAATAAATTGACTGAATACATAGATAACCAAATGATTCTGAAAAACATTGTTACATTTTAAGATCTGGGAGTAGGAAGAACAATCCTAGAAATGTTGCTTTTGGTATTCCTCTCTTAACATGATAACATTTACTATGTATGAACACATTCCAAATTAAATTTTAGATAAAATAAATTACAACAGCACTAAATATAGAAATGATAATATGGCTCAAGTCTGCAATTCTATCTTTGTGAAGCAGCGATCAGGAGATAATGCCTTGAATCACCTTGGATGAAAACGATTTAGGAAGACTGTATCTCAACCAAAGACTCAAGCACATTGACATATGCCTGTTATCTCAGCCAGAGGGGAAGAACAATGCCTCGGTACAGAGGTGAGTATCTGACATTGATGGTGACATGGAAAATCTCAAGTAGGATGATTTCAGCTCATTTCAGCCTGAGTATTATGACGCTACCTTGAAAATATCCAATGCGGAGCTGGGAAGGTTGCTCAGTGGTAGAGTGCTTGCCTTGCATGCATTAATAAGGTCCTGGGTTTGATCCCTCAGCACTACATAAGCAGAAAAAGCAGGAAGTAGCTCTATGTCTCAAGTGGTAGAGGGCTAGCCCTGATCTGAACAGCCCCCAGGCCCATAGCTCAGGCCCCAGGACCCACCAAAAGAGTAAAAGAAAAGAAAAGAAAATATCCAATGCGTAAAAAAGGATTTGAGGTATGGCGCCAGTGTTAGAGTGCCTGCCTATGTGAGATCCAGAGTTCAATCTCCATTTACATTAAACTTAAATGATAATAACACCTGCATATTATGTTAATAAGTGGCTACATGAGTATCTAAGTATGTAAATAGTAAACAAAAAATAAATGTGTTATGTCTTTTACAAAGACAAGTTAAAGAGACTTTTGTTCTTTTTCACTTTATAGACATTTATTGCTTAAGAGCAGTAACTTTGTCCTGATTTACTAAATTACATATAATTTATCATTTCATAACTGATATTTTTATATTTACAGAAGTGGTAAAATTGTTCTGTAGGAAAAAAATCCATAATTTTTAAGCTGTTGATTTTTTATTTATATTTAATCAAAATGTTTATATTTTGCTTCTGACAATAGATATTCACAAACACTTCACATATTTGCCAATATTTGCATTCTGTTTACAAACATTGTCTAATTTGCTCCAATAGATTGACATTCATACAGTTGAAAAACTAATTTTTGAATTTCTAGAATGTTCCACAGTAACTAAACTGGCAATAAAGGAACATAAAAATATTTCATAAGGAATATCATAATTATGCATTGATTGTAAAGTTTTTTGAACATTTATAGAACAAGGAAAATATTTGGTAAAATCCAATTCAACTGAAGTATTTAAGAATTTCAGTGGTCAAAGAACATTTCTTCTGTTCCTATCAATTATGTAAAATAGAATGCCTATTTCTAAAACTTTTTCACTTCAACACATATTTATTACTAAGACAAAGTACATCTCATAGACTGTCCATGTTTTAAAATTCCTGTCCATGTATTTACAAAGACTAGACTTGGAACAATTTTTGTCCTTCATTTCAACTCCAGTTTCATGAATATTAACAAATATAGTCTTTTACACAGAGTATATAATTATACATCTTAAGACATGATGATTAAAATTGACTAGTTGTCAAAAATGTTTACAATTTTCCTTGCATGCCAATAATTTTGCATGAATTGACCAATTAAAATGTTAATGCTATAGAAACAGATGAGATGCACACTTGGGGTCATGAGATCCTCTGTCTCCCACAAGCATTTATTTTGTGTTGGCAGAGCTTTAATCCAGCCAGTGACCCACATCAAGCCTTAAGCCCAGCTCAGAAATAATACTAGGGGCATCTGTTAGATGGTGTATATATTTATTTTACATCTGATTACGAAATTGATAATTTGAGCTCACTTATTTACTCCAAACACATAAACACAGGCTTTTGACATGTAGAAGATAAGGATTTTACAGACAGACAAAAAGTAATCAATTTTCAGTGCAACGGAAAGGAAAATCAAGATGTATCACTGACTTTGGCATAACCACATGATTTTTGGAACATTTGTGAAAGGTTAAATTATCTAAACTGCTCAGGGCAATTAATACAAGTCTTTTGTTGCCTGCTTAATATTCTATTTCACATCCTTCTCTTACATTTCATTTCCTGCCTACTGCTGTTTATTTCTCCTTAATAGTCTTCTGTTCATTCTACCAGCGTAAAAAGGAAATTCTGTAAGATTGTTAACAGATGAATACATTTGATCAGCTAGAACCAGTATTTAGTCATTGTTGTAACCGAGTGACATCAAATATCCAGCTAGAAATGAGGTTGAAGAAGAAACAATTAGTCTTGTCATCCCAAGCATTCAGAGGAGGTAATACAAACAGAATGTAAGATTTCAGTGGTGCTATTCTTCTCACTCATATGTAGCCATATTCACTTGCCATATTTGCCCTGACAAGTGCATCTGTAGAGTTTTCCACTTGTGGAAAAACTCAGGTTTTAGAGAAAGTCAGGTTTACAGAGGCTGAGCAGGAAAGTAGTTATCCTCTCATTTTTTTTCCCAACTGAATGCTTCTGAAATGAAGTTTCTTATATTTTCTTATCTATAAACTGGAATGGCTTCCTTTCTATATCACAATTAACTGTATTACCTGAGATTATTTATGATCATGAATAAATAATAAAATTTTATGAAGTAATTCTTTGGAACCCTGGAGGTTGAAAATGGAAGAGTCAGCTAAGGTTCAATATATGATCTATTTCTATCAGTGCAAATTTTATCCAGTTCAGCTTATCTTCCACTGTCATATATCTTCTAATACAGCTATAGGTATAGGCACTTAAATTTTTCAGATCAAATTTTATGTTAATATAAATTCAAGAGTATGTCCAACAATACATTCAAAATGAAAGTTGTTTTGGCATGGCAGAATACATAAAACTTGGGAGAGTAATTTATGAATTAGTGGTAACTGACATAGATTTGATGAACAAAGATACATATCTTTATAGATTATTAAGATAGACATATAAATAAAGGTAGTTATCTTTTAGTTATGAGAATGATTATTTATTGCAGTGCTTTTCTTATACTCCCAAATACATGAAATTCAGGGAACTATAATTCTTTACACAATTTCATAAACACTGATATATCTATCAAAGGCCTTTAATTACAGTTTTGAAGAAAAGCCAATATGTGATTAAAAGTATTAAAGTGAAGTAAATGAACTTCATCAAGTTGTAAACTTTGATGAATGCCTAAATGTTTTTGTATAGAAACTTCTAAGTTTCTCTGGATAGTAATTGTATTAAGTTCTATTTTGACTATCGTAATAGTGTTGCTGGATTTGGAAATATTTTTATAAGATCATGTGAACGTTATTTTCACAGTTAACATTTACCATAGTAGTTTTTTAAATATAATTCTTTTGAATTATTTATTCCTTTTCAACTTTACATTCATTTAATATATATAGAATTCAGCTACTTCTTGCAAACGTATGTGTCTGAATACTACTGTATGATAACCATATTAGATACCAAATCTATAAAGACAAAAATGTCTCAGTTTCCACTCACATATGATCCTAAAAATAGAAGTTAACATACAACTGGGCATTGTTACCTAATTACTCAAGAGACTGAGATCTGAGTATCAAAGTTTGAAGCAGCTTCAACAGGAAAGTCTATGAGTCTCTCATCTCCAATAAACTACACACACACACACACACACACACACACACACACACACACACACAGAGCTGAAAGTAGGCATGTGGTGCCAGTGGTAGAGAGCTATCATTGAGCAAAGGAAGATCAAGCTCAGTGGTCAGGCCCTGAGTTCTAGTCCCACGAGAGGAACATAAAGAAGAAAGAGAAGAGGAGAAGCAGAAGCAGAAGCAGAAACAAAAGAAGCAGAAGAGGAAGAAGAGAAAGAAGGAGGAGGAGGAGGAAGAACATAAGGAGAAGGAGGAAGAGGAGGAGTGGCAGATAAAATATGCATGACAAAAAATGTCATATAAGTACTAAGCTCTACTGACAAAAGGATATGGAAAAACAGGAGAATGTATAATTTCATTATCTCACCTGGTTGGATGAATGCCTTCATTAGAGACACATTTAATTTGAACCATGGATTTGAAGTTTATCAGTTTAATGTGTTTCTGTTTCCACAATGTATAACAACTTCTCTGTTCACCATAGTCTCAAAACTTGATCATTTGAGTTTACTTTTGAATATTATTTCACAATATAAAGCCAAGGAAAGCAGACATTGCTAGACTTCTCTGTTGGGAAGCCAATTTTCACCTGTGTGAGCAGTAAAACTTGCATTGTAGGAGTAAATAGTTCAAATAACACTTCCCTATTGGTTTTGGGACCCATGGGCTGTCCTTGCTGTAGACAGTTATTTAAAGTTGAAAACTATCAATTGCTAAGGATAGTCTTTCTACTTTGAATAGTTAGCATTAATTTTTGTAAATAAAAGGCTTTCTTTATCAATTGTAACTTTCTTGTCTATTTAATGCAATTCTTATTGAAAAACTAAGAGATCTGTTTCAGGTTGACCTCTAATGATACATTTCCAGTGGAATTCATTTCTGTCATTATCCTATGTCCAATTTATTATTCTTTTTGTTCTTTTATTTTGGGTTTGTCTTTTATATATATTAATCATATATATTAATTAATATATATATATATAGTATTACTTTACAGGATTATATAGAGATGAATAACCATAGTAAATGTTAGAGTACTTAACAATATGTCTTCTATAGCCTCTGCTTATTCTTTGTAAGATTGAACTACCTAGCTCATTTAATGTGAACAGTACTCTAATAATCATGTGAGATGATTAAGTCAATAAAATCCAGTTAGGAAGCACTACCAAATCAATTCTTCAAGCTCTCTTTTTCCACAGTCATGGTAAATACTCTTATTACAGCTGGTGATATTAAGTTCCTAGTCCTTGGAGGATGACAATGAGAAGTAAAGCTGATGAAACCTTCAAGAGATATATAATGAAATATCTTTGTTGCTTTAAAATCTTAATTTCCTTTTTTAGTTTGATAACAACACTACCTAACACATCTGACATATGTAGATGAGAGTAGATGAGATATACTACAATATATTGGAGAAGAGTTTTTAAATTTTAACTCTGTAATGTGCCCACCACTAAAATATCTATATGCAATATGAGACTGTTTTCAAATATTCAGGTATTCTGGGCTGAGCAGAGGAATCTCAGAGAGCTCTCAGATTGTTTTTTTCTGTTTTTTCTTTTTTCTTCTCTGTATGTTCTCTACTTAGTTGCTTATCACTAGGCTGTGCCAGCTCCCTTTGTGGCAGAATTGCTGAAGATCCTTAAAGATGAGTTTTACTTAAATAGCTCATTGTAGTTTATCTCCAGTTTGGAAGAAATGGCAGAGAAGTGGGAGTAGGAGCCATAACAATTGTTTAGCTGAGAGGGAATTATGCATATGTGGCTATAGGGCTTGTGAGAAATTCAAAAGGCCAAAATCCTACTAAAGCCGCCATTCAGCTCCAATCCTTTCCCTGCACATTGGTGCTTTTTAGCTCTCCAGTATTTTTTAGACTGCATCTATCTTATCACACCATATGCTACCTTCTGCCCTTTCACACTTCCAAGAACACTTGAAAAAAAATAAGCTAAAAATCTACAGTCTAGTCTGGAAAGTAAGAATTGCTCAGAAATAACTGTGCCACAACGGAGAGGGTGATAAATACCAAAGGAGAAGAACAGATAGTGTGCTAAAGAAGTAGGCAAATTGGTTGTTTCTGGTTGTGAGATATGAGAGGGGAACTTGTTTGGTTTATAGTACAGATCTTGCCAAGTAATGTTGTGAGAGTACAACCAAGGGGTAGAGAGGCATTGCGATCAGGCATCGACTTCTGTGTTCCTCCAGATGCAGGAGCATACAAGTCAAGCTTCAGAAGGCGTTAGATTAGAAGAGAGGACATTGTTTCTTTTACATATGGCTGCCTCCCTCCTTGAAGTAATATGCCAAGATTGTGCTTGTTCCTTGGGATTCTGTAACCAAACCCTATTATAAATAATTTATCTAGTTACTTTTAAGGTCATATGGTTGTTGTTGTTGGTGGTGGTGGTCATGGGACTTGAACTCTGGGCTCTGAACTCTTCAGCACAAGGCTAGCTCTCTACCACTTGAACCACAGCACCACTTCTGGTTTTCAGGTAGTTAATTGAAGATAAGACTGGCTTTGAACAGTGATCCTCAGATCTCAACATCCTGAGTAGATAGGATTACTGGCGTGAGCCACCATAACCCAGCAGGTCATTTCTTAAATGTCATTATTTCATGGAAGCTCTTCTCCAAAAACAATTATATGGTCTGGTTTTGGATCTTTCTTTCCTATCCAGCTTTTCTGTAATGCATGTACTATTGCAGTGTCCTTCTTTAACCTTATGTCCTAACTTGTCTTTAATACATCTGTGACTGATTTAACCTCTGGATCATGGTGACTGGCTGAGTCATATTTGCTGATCAAGTCTAAACTTTCTTTTGGCCATAAATGATAATGTAATTTTTATTAGGAGCTCTAAATCAACATGAGTTAACAAACATGCACTTCAAGTTTCTAGGAGAGAAGTTATTCAAGAGTCATATTCATTTCTGGTGACTACTATACCAAATTGCCTCATTTCAGTGGTTTAAAATTCCAAGTTTATTTATAGCTCTATAGATAAAAAACTGATCCAGGTCTCAATGACCTAAAAGTAAGGTGAAGGGAAGCCCAATTTCTTTTGTAGAGACTGTAGTATGTAATTATTTTCCTACCAGTCTCTAGAGGTCATCTGTTTCCTTGTTCATGGTTCCTGTCTTCATCTATCATGCTACTGTCATTATCTAGGCAGCCATTTCTACTACTATTCTGCATCCTTCTTCCACTCCTAAATAATTTAGGATTACAATAGTTCACTTAAAATATAGTTATACTCCCTATCTTATGATATTATAGCTGAACAACATTAATTCTTTCCATAAAGTTTAATATTTGGCTTCAATGTGTACAAACACTTATATAGATGATATAGTCATGTATCATCTTAAACCCAATGATACTTTTCTTCAAATTTTATCACGTATTTTCTTTTCTTAATCTTACCTGATTGCATATTTGAAGTAAATTTATTTGTCTTTGTAAACTCTGAAGTCAATTCTCAGCTTGTCAATCAGCTGCTAGTCAGAGGTATATGTTTGCTAACTGAATCAAATGAATGAATATAGACTTGGAGTGAATGAATCAGACAACTGAATCACATCACTGAAATATAAAGAGAAAGTATTCTATTATGTAAGCCTATCTGCAGATCATTTAGGACAGGATAAAACTATTCATTCTGATTTAAGCAGAATTACATGGTTATAGACAACATGAAAATATATTAGCATATTTATATGCTAACATAACTAAGTTGTGCATAGTACAGTCTAAAAGTGTATATTCAGATCCTAAAAAGGATGCCACTATTATTTTAGATTTCTTTCTTTTTTTCAGCTAAATCTCTTTTTTTAAATTTATTGTAAAAATACCATTCAGAGGAGTTACAATTACATGGGCAAGATACCGAATACATTTCTTATCAAGCATTGTTGCCTCCTCTTTGTTTTCCCTTCCCATCCCTTCCCATACTCCCCCCACCTCCCCCTACCCTCCCCTCCCCCCCCACAAAGTTGTAGAGTTCGTTTTTTGACATAATGAGTCCACCTGTATCCCTATTTAAACGATTTCTTTATAAGATGATTTCTATGTTGCTTTGTATGTCCCTACCCACGGTATAACCCCTGCTTTCACTGTATTTGATGTTGATATAATTTGTGGATGGGAAGGAAAAAAAAACAAATCATTTAGATTTCTTTGAAATGCTGTCTTATCCAAATATAAAAAGATTTAATAGTTTTCTTTAAATTTATTTGATTTATCAAATACTGACTGCTTTCCATTATAATACACCACTGAGCTAGTCACTAAAGAAGTACTTAATAAATTACAAGTTTCATACTAAAGTTCAAATAAGCTAACTAATAGTCTTAACTACAACAGCCAATATTTATGAACCTTATAAAAACTGACCTTCTTTAACTATGTTTATAATTCACCAGTGGATATAAAGGTCATTGTTACTTTTGGAAAATCGATATAATGAAGGCTCCTATTTAAATAAGATTGAACACTTCTATTTGAAATACAAGCTATAATTAAAAGACAGCTATATGCTTACTTCAAACAGAACAAGTGGGGTTACATGAATACATGCTACAGACAAACTTTAAAAGTATTCATATATTGACTGACACACTCACATTTTCACCTGTGACTTCCCATAAGATTAGACTAGCTGGCTTTTATGTGTATTTTTTACTAAATGAATGTTATTCTTTTTTGTGGGGGGGGGGGGTCTGGTCATGGGGCCTGAACTCTGGGCCTGGGCATTGTCCCTCAGCTCTTCAGCTCAAGGCTAGCGCTCTACCACTTGAGCCATAGCACCACTTCCGGATTTTTTTTTCTGCTTATGTGGTGCTGAGGAATTGAACCCAAGGCCTTATGCATGCAAGGAAAGCGCTCTACCACTGAACCACCTTCCCAGCCCCTGGATGTTATTCTTTAACTTTGCCTTAATAATAAATTTTGCCTTCAATTCTTATTAAAAAAGAGCAATATTCGAACTACACCAATGTTTCATTATAAAGAGGTCATCTAAAATATGCACACTATTTTTCTCTCCTCCAGTAATCTTGGAGGAATACCCAGATTGAAATAGAGATCTTAGAGAAGTTACATTTGGTTTAAGGCCTGTATGAAACTCAACTCCTTTGGTATAGAAATAAATAGTCACTGTCAGATAGATGGTTTTGTATATTTGAGAGTGTTGAAATTACCTAAAACGCTTCATACAATGGTCCAGACCAAAAGCAAGGTCTCTAAGTTACAGGTTCTCTAAGTTTCCCATAGTTTTCATTTCTGCAGTTTAGAGCGTTAAAAATGTCATTTTAATAGTAAGAACTAAAGTCAATTCTTAATGTTCCTGATTTCACAATAAATGCCTTTTTGCAGAGAAGAAAGCAAGGAAGCAAGATGAAATACCCTAATTTCTTGCACTCTTAATACTAGAGTCCTACAGAACAGGAGAATTTGAAAGCAAACCTCAATATTGTTTGAGATTACTCTCAAATATATTTATGAAAATAGGGCATTATATAGTAAATATGGTAAATATATAAACAAAACAATTATATGTTATATTTAGTATACTAGTTTTATTGTGTTCTTTTATTATTTATTATTTATTTTAATTAATTATTTATTTATTGTATATAGTTATGAGATTCTAACATTCAATAATGAGTTAGGAATCACTTACCTCAAACAACTAGAAATGTATTGACAAAATTACACATGGTTTTGAACTTTACAACTTTCGTGGGGGGGGAGGGGGAGTGGGGAGGATTAGGTGGGGGGGCAGGGGGAGGATGGGAAGGGATGGGAAGGGGAAACAAAGGAGGAGGCTACAGTACTTGATAAGAGATGTACTCATTATCTTGCCCATGTAATTGTAACACATCTGTACAGTATTTTCACAATAAAAAAAATTACACATGGTTTTAAGACAATGGAATCTCATAGCTGCACAGGCCCTGCAATATACGACATCCTTCCTGAAAGTAAAATGTAATTTGTAAGTCAGAGGACACATGGGACTCTGGAAATGAGGTTGTCTCTGTGTGCCCTCAATAGCAAGAAGTTATTGCTCTTCTTCATGGTGTCTCAGTGTTTCTATTCTACTGCTTCTACTGCTAATGTCCACTTCACTCACTACTTTCCCTCCATTCTGACCTCATACCTACTGTATTTTTCATCATGTCTAACTACTTCTTTATTTGCTAGTGTCTTCTCTTAATCACAAATTTATATTTGTCATACAGCATCTTCTATTTTATGTAGATGAATTCAAATTCTGTGTTTTCATTATCACATTACTACTAGAACTGACTGGAGCAATTAATTTATTTTTATTTTTTTATTATGAAAATACTGTAGAGAAGGGTTACAATTACATGGGAAAGTTAATGAGTATATTTCTTATCAAACATTGTTGCCTCCTCCTTGGTTTACCTTTCCCATTCCTTCCCATCTCCCCACCCATCCCCCAGCACCCCGCACCACCCCCCTCCCCTGCTCCTCCTCCCCCCTCCCCCCTGCCAAAGTTATAAATTTTGTTTTTCAACATAACATCTTGTACATCTCATTGTTGCAATGGGCCACCTGTATCCCTATTTAAACAATTTGTTTTTTCCCTTTCCCTCCCCAAATAATACCAACATCAAAAACAGTGAAAACAGGGGTTATACCGTAGGGGAGGGACACACACATCAACAAAGAAATCATCTTATAAATATATTAGAAACAATCACAAGAAAGAAAAAAATAAATATTTGAGTCTTTATCTTGGGTTCATTTCGCCTAAAATCAACTTATCTGACCATTTCTGCTTGACTCAGACATATACTAGTTATTGCAAATAAGGGAAACCATGGGACCTATGTTTCTTTGGGCCTGGCTTAGTTCACTTTATATAATTTTTTCCAAGTCTTTCCATTTCCTAACAAATGGGGCAATGCCATTATTTCTGATGGAGGCATAGAATTCCACTGTGTATATATACCACATTTTCTTGATCCATTCATCTACTGAGGGGCATCTGGGTTGGTTCCATATCTTAGCTATGGTAAATAATGCTGCAATAAACATAGTTGTGCTGGTAGCTTTAGTATGGTCTTGTTTGTGATCATTTGGGTAAATGCCCAAAAGTGGTATTGCTGGGTCATAGGAGAGCTCTATGTGGAATCTTTTGAGGACCCTCCATACCACTTTCCAAAGTGGTTGAACAAGTTTATACTACCACCAGCAATGCGGTAGGGTTCCCTTCTGTCCTCATCCCCTCCAGCATCTGTTGTTATTAGAGTTCTTGATTCTAGCCATTCTAACTGGGGTGAGGTGGTATCTCAATGTTGTTTGATGTGCATTTCTTTTATGGTTAGGGAGGTTGAGCATTTCTTCATGTGTCTATTGGCCATCCTTCTTTCCTCTTCAGAGAAGTTTCTCTGTAAGTCTTTAGCCCATTTATTTATTGGGCAGTTGTTTCTTTGAGGATTTGTTGTTGGGGGTTTTAAATTTTTGAGTTCCAGGTATATTTTAGATATGAGACCCTTGTCTGTGGTATGGCTAGTAAAGCTCTTCTCCCAGTCTGTGGGCTTTCTGTTGTTCTTGCTAGCTATGCCCTTTGCCATGCAGAAGCTCTACAATTTCATGCAGTCTCATTTGTCCAAACTTTCTTTGATTTGTTGTGTTTCTGGGTCTGTGCCAAGGAGACCTAGGTTTTCTCCTATTCCATCCTATAGTGTTTTCAGAGTTTCTGCTTTGACTCCAAGGTCTTTGATCCATTTGGAGTTGATTCTGGTGTAGGGTGATATATAAGGATCTAGCTTTAGTTTTCTGCAAGTGATTAACCAATTTTTCCAGCACCATTTATTGAAGAGACTGTTTTTCTTCCATTCTATTTTTTTAGCTCCCTTATGGAATATTAGATGCCTATGGGTCTGTGGCTTCATTTCTGGGTTTTCAATTCTATTCCATTGGTCCTGAGGTCTGTTCTTGTGCAAGTACCAAGCTGTTTTGATTACTATGGCTTAGTAGTAGAGTTTGAAATTTGGTATCGATATTCGTCTAGCACTGTTCTTTCTGTTAAGGATCATTTGTTCTACTCGGGGTCTTTTATTGTTCCATATGAATTTTTGGATTGCCTCTTATATTTCCTTGAAGAATGAGGTTAGAATATTGATAGGTATCACACTGAATTTTTAGATAGCATTTGGAAGTATTGCCATTTTCACAAAGTTGAACCTTCCAATCCAGAAGCATGGGAGATTTTTCCACTTTCTAAGTTCTGCTTTGATTTCCTTTTCCAGGTTTTTAAAGTTTTCATCATGGAGGTCCTTCACTTCTTCAGTTAACTTAATTCCTGGGTATTTTATTTTTTGTGGGGCTATTATGAATGGAGTTTCTTTCCTGATTTCAGCCATGCTTTTTTCATTGTTGGCATACAGAAAAGCCATTGATTTTTGAGGGTTAATTTTATACCCTGCTACTATGCCAAAGTATTGAATCAGCTTGAGTAATTTGGGAGTGGAGTCTATGGGATTCTTTAAATACAAGATCATGTCATCTGAAAAGAGGGAGATTTTTACTTCATCTTTCCCTATTTGGATCCCTTTCATGTTTGCATCTTGTCTTATTGCTGTAGCTAGGCATTCTAATATTAAATTGAAGAGAAGTAGAGAGAGTGGCCATCCTTGTCTCATTCCTGAGTTAAGAGGAAATGGCTTTAGTTTTCCACCATTAAGTATAATGCTGGCTGTAGGTTTGTCATATACAGCCTTTATTACATTGAGGAATGTTCCTTGGATTCCTAATTTTTCCAGAACCTTCCTCATAAAGTGGTGTTAGATCTTGTCAAATGCTTTTTCTGCATCTATTGAGTTAACCATGTGGTTCTTATCCTTGTTCTTGTTGATGTGATGAATTATATTAATTGATTTACATATATTGAACCAGCTTTGCATCCCTGAAATGAATCCTGTTTGATCGTGGTGTATGATTTTTTGGATGAATTGTTGAATTTGATTGGCCAAAATTTTGTTGAGAAGTTTTGCATCAATGTTCATCAAAGAAATGGGTCTATAGTTCTCTTTCTTTGATGAGTCCCTGCCTGGTTTGGGGATGAGGGTTATGATGGCTTCATTAAATGAGTTCGGTAGTGAACTTTTTCTTTCAATTTCATTGAAGAGTTGGAGGAGTATTGGTGTGAGCTCTGCTTTGAAGGCCTTGTAGAATTCTGGTTCTGGGCTTTTCTTAGATGGGAGGTCTCTTATTGCTGTTTCTATTTCTTTTTTTTTCTTTTTTTTCATTTTTTCTTTTTTTTGTCGGTCGTGGGGCTTGAACTCTGTGCTTGGGCGCTGTCCCTGTGCTCTTTAGCTCAAGGTGAGCGCTCTACCACTTGAGCCACAACACCATTTCCAGTTTTCTAGTTTATTGGAGATAAGAGTCTCATGGACTTTCCTGCCTGGGCTAGCTTTGAACCGCAATCCTCAGATCTCAGCCTCCTGAGTAGCTAGGATTACTGGTGTGAGCCACCGGCGCCTGGCTTGCTGTTTCTATTTCAATGCTTGATATGGGCCTCTTAAGATAGTGTAACTTATCTTGGTTTAGTTTTCGGCTTGTCGATATTTGCTAGGAAAAGGTCCATTTTTGCCAAGTTCTCAAACTTATTAGCTATTCCCTTATAATGTTCTGACTCTTGGTCATTTCTGTGGTGATGTTTCCATTCTCATCTCTGAGTTTATTTATTTGAGTGTGTTCTCTTCTTTTTCTGACAAGATTTGATAAGGGTTGTCAATTTTGTTAATTTTTTTTGAAGAACCAACTCTTTGTTTTGTTGATTCTATGATTTTTTTTGGCTAATTTGTTTAATGCTGATTTAATTTTAATTTTTCTTTCCATCTACTGGATTGTGGTTCATCTTTGGAGCAAGTAATTTATATTGTGGCCATTTCAAGAAATTCATATGTTAACCATGCTATCTAATATCGGTACTTACTGTAGGTCAATTATGGCTTTCATCTTAGATGATTTCCCTTACACAATGATTTCATACTTACATAACTGGCATGATATTTAATATAATATTCAAAATATGTTGCCTACTTTCTTATATTCTCGCTGAACTGACATTCTGCAAACATTGATCATACACTTCAATAAGAAAAACAATCTGACCACATATTCTTAATTTCAGTATATTTACTCAGACATATGAGGCTCCTGTCATGCTATCACAATGCCTGGCAAACCAATAAAATTTTAAGTTATTAGCAAGATTAAATGCAAAATCAAGTTATTGCCTATGCGTAACTCTATCAATATTTGGTTAGCACAGTAATAGTATTTTAAAAAATTATGTTAACTAATTCTCATAAAATTAGTATTAATGCTAATAATCAGATGTTCATGATAGAAGAAGTAATAAAGAAATACAGTAATAATAGTACAAATTGTATTGAGAGTATTGAGAGTAGCCAGGGAAAATAGGGGTGGCTTTTTGGTTCAAGAAGTGGTAAGATTTTTACACATAATAAGTATATTGCGTATATGATCTACTTAATTCTTTATAACTCTTTACATAGATACTAAATATAATTCCACTTTAAAGTAGGCAAGCTAAGCTCTTAGTTACTATTCAAGTACTTGATTAGAAATAGTCAGCAAAAGGTTTTCCATGTTTCAAGTCTTTTATAACTTTATTCTCAAACTCATCTTTGTTATATGATAGTAAATTAAAAATATAAAACTATATATGGTATAAAGAGAAGGTTTTTAATATCCAGCAGGAATTAGATATAATTATTGATTCAGGTCTTGTCCTGAATATAGAAAACAAATTCAGAAAAATCTTCTGAATGTTATTTCCAATGAATTATTTCTTAGACTACTTTACCGCATTTGTTTCTGTACCTCCAAAGCAAGACTATTGCCCTCATTTCTTTATAATTTTTCCATGAATATAAAACAAGATTTTCTTTAGTATTTAACAGCAAGTGACGTTTTCTTAAGCAGTTACAGCTATTTTAGTGTTAGTGTTGAAACTAGTTTCAATGCACTAAACAAAGGGAGATAGGTCTTCCCAGAATATAAGCCTCTGAATGCGTTTGGAAATATGCTCTTGTGAAAATTCAGCTGTGTGGTATTAAGTGCTTCTTAGCTTGACTACATGTCACTTTCTCTGAAATGGTTTTCTTTCAACTTTTCATTACATTCCCTTTACCTAAAACTTTCTAAAATATAGGATACAGAACACTATACCGAAGTGACTCTTCTCATTGCTTTAAAATTTCCCGAGTGTCTAGCAATGTCCCAGAGTCAAGCATACACTCATTAAATTCAGAAATATAACAAGTCAAGTAAGTTAGAAAACAGAAAATGAGTATCAACTAACAACAACAAAAACAAACAAAACAATTATAGCAGAGCACCCATGACAAAAAAAAAAAAAACAATTATAGCAGGGCACCCATGTCTCACACCTGTAATCTTAGCTACTCAGGAGGGTGAGATCTGAGGATCGCGGGTCAAAGCCAGCCTGGGCTTGAAAACCAAAAGTGTTGCTGTGGCTCAAATAGGTAGAGTGCTTGCCTTGAGCTAAAAAGCTCAAGGAGAGCACCCAGGCCAAGCCCCATGGCTGACAGGAAAAAATATATATAAAATTTTCTGAACATAAAATTATAACTTTTTGAACTAATAAGGGAGGAGAAAATAAGAGCTAATAAGGATCATTTTATGTATTTATGAAGTATGCTACTAATCAAATGAGTGTGTAAATCTGGGATGGAAAAAATGTAAAAAAACAAAAAACAAAAAGGTGTTTACAGATTCTATAGTAAGCAACTGGGATTTCAACAAGAGAAACAAATTAGACACTTAACAGTCTTATTTTAAAAGTAAGAAGCATTGCCGGGTGCTGGTGGCTCACGCCTGTAATCTTAGCTACTCAGGAGGCTGAGATTTGAGGATCACGGTTCAAAGCCAGCCAGGGCAGGAGAGACCATGAGACTCCTACCTCCAATAAACCACCAGAAAACCGGAAGTGGCGCTGTATCTCAAGTGGTAGAGCGCTCGCCTTGAGCTGAAGAGCTGAGGGACAGCGCCCAGGCCCAGAGTTCAAGCCCCACGACCGACAAAAAAAAGTAAGAAGCATTAAGTTTCAGACATACTCTTATTGTATCAATTGTCGAAATCTTAGTGAATCAACAGACCCAAATTACAGATCTGGGTGTCCTAAGAATTACAGAACAACTTTGCACAAGGCTCAAGAAAACGTTTTTACACTGAAACTACTTGGGTTTTGGAATTTTAAGTTTTATGGCAGTTGGAAATGGTCAAAATAATCAATATAGGTGACTTCTCCGATAAATAATATATCCAGAAATATATGTAAAATAAAGAGCTACAACTAGAACTTGGGGAATCCATGTACAAGGAATTCTGTGCTCTGGACCAGAGATAGTGTTGGCACAATAACCAGAAATTGATTAGAAATTTGGCATTAATCTCAAAGTTATACATACCACAAAGTTAAAGAAAAATCCCAAAGTTAAATTCGGTACTTTTCAATTCTTCCTTTAAATATGATGTGTTGGAATATGTAATATAGATTTTTCTGGTGGTTAATTGTATATAAGAGTCTCAAGAACTTTCCTGCCTGGGCTGGCTTTGAACCCTGATCCTCAGATATCAGCTTTGTGAGTAGCTATGATTACAGGCATAAGTCACCAGCACCCAGATCAGAATGAAACATGGTACTATTTTAATTCAAGAATAACATGATCACATAAACAGGTTAGGACATGTGGTTGAAAAAGTAATCTAGAATAATTAAAAAAAACTTTTGTACAAGCACCACTCAAGAAATACAAACAGATATTTAAAGGATGAAATTATCTTATATTTATATGAAAATCTGTATTGATTGTAACATACATAGCATAATCACCTGAGCCTTTTGAAAATATTCATATTGATAAAAATTGGTTTCTTAGCTATTTAAATTTTATTTTGTAGACATATTTGTGAAATAAGAGCATCAAGAAAATTCTTTGTTGCACTATATAAATACAATGAATGAAGATATAGTTTGTAAATCTCCTTTTTAATAGTAGTTGTTAAAAGCAATCTACAAATTCAATGAAATAGTCATTAAAATTCCTACTACATTGCTTACAGAAATTTAAAAAATTAAGATTTATATAGAAATTTGAAATACCAAGTATTCAAAGTAAAAGTAGAAATTCTGGAAGTTGTTATAATATTTTTCTTCAAGCAATACAACCTAGCCGTAATCAAAAACAAGGTAATATTTAAACAAAAGCAGACATGCATGCCCATGGAATAACAAACAAAAACAAAAATGAGCTCACACCCACACAGCCACCTGATTCTTGAGAAAGGTGGCAAAATAACTGTTGGAAATAAAAGTCTTTTGCAATAGATGGTAATGAGAAAAGATTGAAATTATCCTTATGTAAATGTTACCCATATTTAAAAGACTGAACTTATCCTTATATCTTATATAAGGACATGAAGATATAAGGATATCCTTATATCTATCCTTGTATCTTAGCTGATATATCCTTATATCAGCTAAAAAACGAAACACTTCAGTATAAACAATGGCACTACTACAGGAGAAGTATAGGAAAAACACATCCAAATCTATTGTAAGCAATTACTTTCTGAATAGAACTTAAATAGCTCAAAAAACTGAGAGCAGGAATTGAAAAATGATATGACATCAAGTTTAAAAGCTTCTGTACTGCAAAAGAAACAAAAAACAAAATCAGGAGACAGTCTAATCAAATGTGAAAAAAAATCTTTGCCAGATATTGATCTGATAAGGGATTAATATCGAGGATATATGAAGAACTTAAAAACAACAACAACATCGAAACAACCACTCCAATCAATGAGTAGGCAATTGAACTAAAGAGACAAATTTCAAATAAAGATTTAAAAAAGACCAGTAAACACTTGATTTAAAAAATATTGTGTGACATCTGTAGCCATCAGGAAAATATAATCAAAATTGTATTGTGAGTCCATTCCCCAAGAATCAGAATGGTTCTCAATGAAAATTACAATATTCTAGCAAGGAAATGAGGCTATAGAATGGCTAATATGTTATTGCTATAAATGTAAAGTAGTGCAGTTAGTATGGAAAACAGTTTGGAAATTTATCAAAATTAAAAATAGGGCTAATATGATCCAGCTATACCACTTCTATGGGTATACTCAAAGGAATAAAGTCTGCTTACATCCGTGTTTATTAACACACTATACACATTAGTCAAGTTACATTATCAATTTAGGTGCCCATCAATGGGTAAATGGATAAATAAAATGGGGGTATTTATTAATGGAGCTTTATTCACCCATACTGAAGAATGGAATTACAGTAGAGCCTATTTACCTTGGGTAAGTGGTCCCAAGGAGATCAATATTGAGCAAAGCACAGGAATGATTAAAAAAAATCAGTGCCATATTGCAAAAGCTTCATTCATTTTCCCCATAATGCCACCCAACTTCAGTCTGCTAAACTTGTAATACCTTGCAAAAACAAATCACCACAAATTTTACTTTATCATTCAAATTAAGAACATTAACCTTTACCTTGTTTTATGAGCAACATTTGCTGTTTGAAGGCAAGTTTTAAAAAATTATGGGTAGAAAAAGGATCAGCATGTCCCATGTTTTAATCCATAACTGTAAAGATAAAAGTTAACTGATAATTTCTCTCCACAAACTGAACTGCATAAGGCATATGTGTGAATTTATAATTTGTTTTTTTGCTTCTTTTGATATTTTTATTTATTTTCTGATCACATCCTGTCAAACCTGCTGATTACAAGGACAATATAACAATTTTTGTTGCAAGAAAATAGAAGAACCAAAATGATCAGGTCAATTAAAATAAGCATACTCACAAAGGTAAGTATTTAATGTTTTCTCTCATATAGTTAACTAGAAGTAAAAAGTGATATGAAAATAAGAAGGGGACTTTTGAAAACATGGAGGGGAAAATGAAGAGATGAATAGGATCAAGTGAATAGTGTAAGTGAATAGGATCAAAAACATTATACGCACAGATGGAAATGTCATAGTGAAATCCATTACTCCCTTATAGATGCTAATTGACTAAATGATCCTTTACTCATGCTACTAGTATTTAATAATCTGCCACGTGCCAGGCACAATGAGATTCTGAGTTCGTTGGTGAAAATAGGTAGCAGCAATTGGTCATTCCAGAGAACTTTGATGTGGTTAAAGTGATTATTTTTTTATCTGTATCTGTCCTATTCAATTCTCAAATCAGCTGCTCAAGAAATATTACTGCCCATAATTTATTTTTCAGTGAAGTTAGTATGCTTTTAGCCTTTTGGAGATATAGATATAGATATAGATAGTATTTAGAAGGAAAGACAAAATGGTGGTATTTAGCTATTAAACAGAATACAATACCTATTGGGAATTTATTATATAATTTTAACAGTACAAAGAGAGAGAAAGAAATGAAAAATATAGTCAGAGGTGTACAGAGAAAGACAGAGACAGAGAAAGAGAGGGGGGAGGGAGAAGAAGAGGGAAGGAGAGCATCCATTTTCTCCCATATAGATTCCTTGGGCCACTGTTTTATATGGTAGTTCTGTCAAGTTATGATCCATAATAACTAAGAATTGTGATTCAACATCCATGTCCCCAACCAAGAGTAGTATCTCCTCTTCTCCCCAGTCATTCTGCTTTAGGTGGGAGCTTCCTCCACAGGAGCCATAACTCTGGGTACTGATACTACAAAACGTTTCCTTTACTCATTGCAGATTTGTGGGAAGTATCAACAAAGACAAGAAAGTGAGTAGTGTATAAAATGAACACAGTGAGAAGCCAGTCAGCTATGATTTGACAGAGGATTCCTGATGAAGAAAATGGAAAGAGGGCCTGGAGACTTGTATTTCAGGAAATAACCATTTGTGAAAGTTCCAGCTCCAGTACCAGTGTCAGGCTATCTTCTTAACTTCAACTGCATTCTATTGAGCCACACAGATACACATTAATTAAAAATAAAAAGCTTAAAATATCATTACTGTATTCTTGGAATTAAGTGCTAATTGTTATTTAAAAGTCAAGATGCTTTCATTTGGAAACTGTCATGAAAATACCATTAAAAACTCACAAGTCACTTCTCTATTTACTAATGATATTGTGCAATATCATCATTAACTTTCCCATTGTGACCAATAATGCCTACACATAGAAGCCTCTCCATAAATTTTTTGGGCAAATGGGCAACATTTACATTAGTACACATATATAGTTAATATCTATTTTTGTGCACATGTGGACATTCATGTAAATTGGCGAATTTAACATCCAAGAAGCAGTTGAGGATTCCAATTTAATCCACTTAATTTGTTTCCAAATAGAAAGTATTTTAGTGAGTTTACTGGAATATGTTATTGACATTATCTTTCTCTGATATAGTTAAAAGGATGAAAATTCAAATATAAGTTGATATAAAATTTTCAGACACCATGGCTAAAGTCTTAAAGTTTGAAATAGTCCATCTCAACCAATACTTATGTGTACAGTGGCATATTCCTTTCATCCCAACAAAAAAAGGGACGCACATATAGCAGCATACTCCAAGACTGCTTGGACATAAAACAAGAGTTTATATTGAAAACAGACAATACAAGCTGGTTGCTTATGGTTCACATCTGTAATGCTAGCTTTCAGGAGGCAGAGATTGGAGGACTGAAGTTCAAATCCAGTCCAGTTAGGAAAGTTTGTGAGAGCGTTATCTCCAATTAACCACCAGAAAACCAGAAATGCCATTGTTGCTCAAATGGTAGACCACTAGCATTGAGCAAAAGAGCTCAGAGACAGCACCGAGGCCCTGAGTTCAAGCCCCATAACTGACAACAAAGTGAAAAAGTAGCAAAAAGGATTGGTGGAATGACCCAATGGAAAATAATGTGCTAAATAGTTTCTAGGCTTTGGGTTTAGCTCCAACCCTAGCATCACACACACACACACACACACACACACACACACACACACACACACACACACACACACACACACACACACACACACACACACACACACACACACACACACACACTGGTGTAAGTCCTAGCTTAGGAAATGTTTTCTCCTTTATGTGACTATTAGACATGTATATTTAGGTAGAAATATTCTCAAATGCAAACATTAAGTTTCCATTTGTAGAGGAAGATAGATAAAGGAAAGGAAATTAGTGTTTATCCAGCAGGAAATTGGTAGAGATGATCCCACAATAGTAGTGAGGCTCTCTACAAAGACAAAAGAAAAAAAAAACAGAAACAAAGACTAGTTATATGCATGTATATTGTAGCAGTAACTATTGGGCATAGTAGGAAGAACATAGATGGTTTCTTATCACAACCATGTAATAATCTATGTAGACAAGTGAGACAGTTTACAAAAATATCTGTTTTCCAAGATTTTCTTTTCTGTCAGGGTAGACAGTCTAAACTGTTTGGGTGGCATGCTTCCCCTTCTCTGGGCTTATGATGTGGCCCAGGTCAATAAGATGAAATGGCACTCAGTAGCATGCCTGTCAATATGAGTAAGCTGACATTCAACTCCAAAGGCTTCAGGAAAGAAAGCCTATTTTCCCTCCCATTATTGAGCAGGTTATCAGAGATGAAATGACTTACACCTTTATAGATTATTGCATTCACAAAACCTAAATTAAATGACAGTCAAGTCAAGAGAAAAATTTGAAGTTTTTTTTTAAACAGACTACTTAAGAATCATTTTATAAAGCTTCCAGTAAACAACAGCAACAAAAACAAAAAGGTCTGTGATATAATGGTTATATAATGTAAGTGGTTAAAGTATTATAAAATGTATTTATTAATAAAAAAGTCTTACTAGAGGAGTTTTTAAATATTTACTCTTTTACAGTTGTACTGGTGATTGAATTTAGAATCTCAAATTGGGTAACCTGCTACTCAACCACTTGAGCCATATTCCTACCCCTTTTGCTTTGCTTCTTTGCCAGATAAGGTCTCAATTTATTCTAGGGCCAGGCTGGACTGTAATCATCATATTTGTGCCTCTCCATCTCACTGAGATGCCAAGCATGTGTCACTGCATCTGGCTATTATGCTTTTCCCCTAGCTGGGACTATGAACATGTGACTTTACCCAGCCACTGGTTGACACAAATCCTTAAAATATTTTATGCCTGGGTTTCTATTGAACAGAATTACTCAATGTCTGCTCCCCAAAGAGCAAGGATTCTAGGCTTAATGTACTATGCTCAATTTATATTTACTCTTTTAATATAAATTGGTATTAGAGCAGTCAAGAGTATATGAGATTATAAATATGTGAGTTTATATGTAATATATTTACATATTATATACAATGTTTACATTGTATTACATATATTATATAGAATAAATAGTATATATGATCCAATAAAATAATTATATATTACATTATATGTGATCTTATAAAAATAATTATAATCAGTTGGATACAAAAATTTGTGGCTGACAAACTTTTACATGAGATATAATATCTTGATTTCTTCTGAATGTTTATTTGTTGCTTTGAGAAATGATCTTAAGAAAAGCAAGGTTTGGTAAAAGTTTCCTTGGTTATCTCTATAGCATATGATCTTTCAGCCGAAGTTCAAAGCCCTTACAAGTAGCCTTCTTATGTTCCTGGTCAATACTCCCCTATCTTGCTTCTTCAAGTATAAATGGTGCTGAAATGGACGTTTGGTATCTACATCATCTTTTCTTACTTTCCACAAGTATTGCCTATGGTTGTGTAGAAATGTCAGGTATTAATCAATTTAACAAACCTGGATGCGAATAAAGAAGCTCCTCAATGAACAGACGTGATTTACTTCAATTCAACAGACAAAGCTAATGTTTCTGGAATGAGAAGAGTCACAATTATTGAATGAAGGAAATAATATGAGCTGTTAAAATTATATATGAATTAAAATATTCCTTGTTGCTGTGATGCTTAAAAATAGACTTCCAATGATTTCTGAAGACGAGCTTCCAGGAAATGAGATGAGATCTTCTTGCACATCTCAAGTCTGAGGGACAGCAATGCTATCGTACTTCCTGTCATTGCTTACTTATCATAGTAATTTAAGAGGATGTTCTAGGTGCATGTATTTCTGTTCCACACAATATTTGAATAGTGTGTATGAGGAAGTAGAACAATCTATGGAATAACATAGATATTACTTTACATAATTTCACTAACCACTCCAGAAATCAGAATTACTGAAATTATCTTATCCACAACCATAGGAAATACTCTGTACTAATGAGAACTACAAATGATGTCTTTTCTTACTTATCTGGCTACAATACTGAAAAATGAAAGAAAATGAAAATATGTGGTGAAACTTTAACAGATACATTGCATTCAAAGAGTGAAACAGTTTCTAATAGAAGTATTTGTCATTAGAAGAGTGACCAACCACAGCATTATGTTTTGATAATAACAAGAGATTCTAGAGCTTAAATCAAGTAAGTTTAAGATAATGTTGTATTTGTCACTGAAATATATATATATATATATATATATATATATATATATATATATATATATATATATATATGACCTACTCATACCAATCTTTTCAATGGAAAGGCAAAGAGATTTCCAACAACTCAGGTTAAAATGAAAGACCTATTAGAGGTTGAGAGTCTGGTATGATCAATGCACACATTGCTCTGGACTATCAATAAAGCATTATGGCATAGCTTAACTTGTCCTCCCAATGGGTGAATAGAATAATGGTATGTCTTACAATCAATGAAGTCTTAGTCAATAAAATAGTATACTTGTGCCCTAGCCTCTTATCACTTTTGATGACTTTGTGAATTCAACTGTTGGAATACTAGACTGATACTCCATCTGAGAAAATGCCTGTATTTGCTTCACTGAAACTCTCTAAATCTTGAAAAAGTAAATCTCAGTCTTGATTGATTTTATTCTGTTTGGAGAGGTGTAAAAGATTCTGGGCTGGTGGGTTTCTATGGAAAATCGTATGTTCTTCAGGCAGTGCATGTAACAAAAGAAGCTGGCCCCCAGAACTCATATCTGTCTGCAAACCTGTCTAATAGGAAATTTATAGTAAAAGTGTAGTCTAAAAAAGAGAAAATATCATCCTCTACCCAGAAATAGATAAGCAGATGGATGTATAGTAAATGTAGTCTAAAATTCACACTAAAAAGACCCCAAATTAAAATACTTAGTATTTTCAGGGTTTTACAACTGAACTGAATAAATTCAGGAACTATAAAAATATGCAGTGTTCCACCAAAGATTTTCACTCATTTTCTCCTTATAGCAGCCTGATATAGAAAATATTGTTTTTCTGATGGGGAGTGAATAAGTTTGAAAATTTTGCAATCATATATAAAGACATCATAAGGGACCTCATTGAACCTTAAACAAAATCTTCAATAAGGGATGGGAGGAGCAGGAGAAGAGAAAGGATCATCAAGGGTTTGTCTGAGAAAAAATAGTATTTAAGAATGCCTAAAATACTATAGTATAACCCTCTGATAAAAATAGTGCACACTAAACATTACACACACAACTAAAAATTATATACACACTCAAACACATCCTAAAACAGACATGAATGACAGGGAGGTAAAATAGGCTCAGAAGGAAAGTATCAACAGGACTTGGCAGAGCTAATAGGGAGGATGAATATCTAAATATGGTGGCTGTAGTTTATTTACATGTATGCAAGTGGAATATAGAGATATTGTGGAGTTGTTTTATGAACAGGGAAGAAAGAAGGGAAGGGGGAGAGATGTGGTGAAATTAAAACACATTCTTTACAAATGTGGATACTATTAATAATCTATTCCCTCACAACTAATACATGTTAATAAAAATATTACCTTCCTCAGTTGTTTTTTTTTTTTTTTAGCAATCTTCTTTAAAGAGATAGGGGCCATCCTGAAGGCAAGATATAAGCATGTTTTGAAGATCTAGTCAATAAACTGTTACCCATTTGTGAAAAAATAAATTCCTTATGTCACCAATTATATATGGAGTATTCCTATACCTTGTCTCTTATCCTCTTCCTCTTGTTCTTATCATAAGGACAAAAACATATCAAGTTCAGAGTGGTGCCATGATATCTACAAAAATTGACTTCTGTGGTAAATGAGGAACACACACACACACACACACACACACACACACACACACACACACACACACACACACACACACACACACACACACACACACTGAGGAATCTTAAAACCTGAAGAAGATAATCATAAAAAAATGTCAATCTCGTGACTACCAGGCCCAAACCAAGTAACAATCCTCAATAAAAGTGCCCCTTTCTTCATTGGATCTGAAACAATCTGAATCTCTCAGTCAATGCCATCCCATGTCTTAACAATTTTTCCTTTCAATTAAAGGGTTTGCCGAAAAAGTTTACTCTTTTCCATCTCAATTTTATTTCTATTACCACTGAGACAGAAGATGGCTCTCCTGTCCCTTGTTAACTCCTTAGTTCATTCAAGTAATAACATTTCATTAACAAAAATATGAGATGCAAAAAGTCACAGTTAACTTTCTATCCATCTTTTTTGGCAGCCTATTGTGAACACAGAAAAATTAATCTAGTGTCTGGGGCTATTTTTTACTCTTTAAGAGTAAATTAGGATATCCTTCATTTACATAAGGGCTGTAATTTCTCCCAAATGAGCTGCCTAGACAAGAAGCTCATGACAAGAATTGAGAGAAATTTGACCATTTGACCTCCAGTGAATACATTACAGTTTAAAGCGACCACTAGACTCATCAAGTTTCATTAGGCCTGAATTAATTTATAAAAATACGAGACTATTACTTAAGACTTAGCATGCAGGAGGCTCTTATAATTCCAGCACTTAAAAGGTTGAGGCAGAAAGGTCGTGAGTTCAAGGGAAGCTTAGGCTACACAGTAAGACCTTGTCTAAAGAAGGTTTTTTTAAAAAAATGAGAGAAGAGAATCAAATTTGAGTTCTAATAAAATGTTAATGACCCTAATCTCCTTGCTCTCAATAATATGGAGTGCATTAGCACTCCAAATTTCATGTAAGAATGAGATTAAAAATGATCCAGGTGCCAGGCGCATGCCTGTAATCCTAATTACTCAGGATGCTGAGATTTGAGAGTTGAGACTAGAGGACATCAGGGGCAAAAATGTCCCCAGGAGGCTCTAACTTCCAATTAGCCACTTCAGAATCAGAAGTGGATCTGTGTCTCAATGGGTAGAGCACTAGTCTTGAGCACAAAGAGGCTCAGGAATGGCACCCAGGCCCTGGAGTTCAAGCCCCACAACCGACAAACATAACTAAATAAACATTGTATATTCTAGTATATTGTTGAAGTTAATATACAATACAATAACATCTCGGTACTCCTTCTTTATGGTATGATAAATTAAGTTTGAAAATGTTATATTTTTTCAAGCAAACTTGTTCCTCCACCCAGCGACAGCAGGAGGGTGGGGGACAGCCTGTGGGGGAGGGGCGGGACAGGGAGTTGAGCAAGTGGGAATGGAATGAGCAGGACAAGAGGCTTCTTTCCAGTCTCCTGGGATCACTGAGGAGGTGTGGGGTGGACTGGCCTCTGAGATTCCACTTGGCTGCTCATTTGCATACACACCACTCATGAGCTGGATAGGATTCCCAGAATCCTTTTGGATTTCGCTTGAAAATGTTAAATTTGAAAAACTGCAAAAACCTGTAGGTGGAAATACACTGAGGACACTTACTGAGGTAGTTCTCCAAAGTGGAAAAATCTGGTGAGGGTTCATATGAAAGGTGTGTTTAGAAAGAAATGAGCCTCAAGATTATAAAAATGAAATAGGCCTAACGGAAAAAAGGGGAAGACGATAAAAATAAATGCAATGGAAAGACATAAATTTAACAGGACATTAGCATGGAACATGTGGACATGAAATTCAGGAACAGAAAAGGTAAACTTAAAGCACTGAGCATCAGGAGAAATAATTGTTGAAGTAATTAAGAATACAGGCAATCGTTTTAGTGAATGTGTGTGAAAAACTTGAAAGAAATAGTTAAAAAGCAACACTTGTTGAGACTGTTTAGCATATATTTGTCAACAGTTCAATAAACATTATTACTTCCATGTCTTTAACAATAGTTTCATTGTATGTGCTTCAAAAGAGATTGAAAGAGTAAGCTGGGAAGGCTCACACAGGATCAGGCAAGTAGAAAGCCAAATAGAGTAGATGGCTAAAGAAAATGTTATTTAGAGACATAGCACATACTTTAAAAACTGAAGAAAAATGTTTTCAATAACCTTGACATCATTATAGTTCAATTTACTAGTACAATTCCCTTAATTACTTAGCAATTTTTTTGTTCTCTATTTCTTTTAAATTTTTAGAATCTTTCTTTTTTAGATTAAGAAAGATAAACAACCAGCTATTCTCTGGAATTTGGTAAACTTCCCTTTCATAAGATGATTAAAGTTCAGGAGGCACACATTTCAAATCACATTAAAGGTAGCTTTTTTCTGTTCTTTGTTGATTTGCTGCTCCAGGGAAATGGAACTAGATACAGTACCATAAATGTGAAACACAAATTAATCCTCTGAAAAATTCCGAGGACTTCAAAAAATTGTATTATAAAGATAGACTCATTATAATCTTTGTCTAGAAAGGTGATTACAATGAATTGTCTTTTTCACAATGTCTCTGATGCTGCTGAGACATTTCACTTTTCTTGTCCTTAGTAAAACCCAGCAAAACTTTAAAACTATATTTTTAATTTTTAAAATGCATGGTAGATTTTGATTAGCCCTAACTTGAATACATTATTTGTGTTTTTTCCCTTGTTTTTTCAGGGTGTGTGTGTGTGTGTGTGTGTGTGTGTGTGTGTGTGTGTGTGTGTGTGTGTGTGTGTGTGTGTGTGTGTGTGTGTGTAATGTTGTTTACAAATGAAATTTATGATCTTTGATAGGAAAAATAGGCCTATGGTTATGACCTAGAGCAATAGGCAAGGAGGAAGCTTGTGTTTTGGACTCTGTAATTCTCAAATTATTCCTCATAAGGAGAAGGAATTAAAAGTATTCCGGGAACTCTTAGAAACAGTAGCATCTTTGCAAGATAAAACCAAACTTCCAAACCAAAAAGAGTCCATAGGAAATTGCCAAGCTAGGTTCCTTGTCCTGTCATGTCTTATTCTTGAGATTCTAATGTTCACACTCAAAAGCCTCAGATCATCTTTGCCTGATGTTTGTATATTATGATGTGATTTTAATATTTATTATGTCATATATATAAATGTATGGGTTACAGCATGAAAACTCAGTATGTATCTGTATAGAATGTGTAATTATCAAATCAGGGTTACTAATATTCCCATCTCCTTAGGCTTTGTCTTTGAAAAGGTTTTTATCAACACACATTTTTGTTAAAGTGGTGTCTTAATATATGCATATAATTTGCACTGCTTTATTTACAGTAATCAATGTTTTTATTCCCTTATGTACTTTCAAGCTTATAGCTCTTCTTGTTTATTGCATGTATAATAAGTGATTACAAACTACATTTCTTCCTCTGTTCTATTGTAGAAGGGAACTCAGACATTCTACCTGTATTAAGGTACAGATTCTCTAATTTATCACTTTCTACAGTCATACTATTCCCAGGGTCTTGCAATCACCGTTACAGATTTCAATGGATTATTTCAGCACAAACTGTGAGGGGACTCACTATGCAGTATTTGTCTTTGTGCATCTGATTTATTTCACTTAAATAGATGCTTCTAATTCCATTCAATTTGCTGCCAAGTGCTAACACATAATTCCTTTTATGGCTAAAGAACATTCTATTGTGTACATATCCTATTTTTTTCTGTATCAGTCAACTTAATTGTGAAGCTACAAATATGGTCATACATATGTCTTCTTAGTACACAGCACTATTTCCTTCAAGAATATAACTGGATTATATGATAATTGCTTTTTTTGTTGTTAGCTTGTTTCCTTAAGAAACCTCAATGCTGAGATACATAATATTTATATGAACTACAGTCCTAACAATAAGCTACAAAGATTTGATTTTATTACAACGCTTCTCAGCAGTTATTTATTTGTCTATCTTCCAAAAATAATCAAATAGGGAAGAAAAGATACTTTATTGATTTTCTGGTTTTAATTTCAGTGATGGCTAAGAAAGTTGGACATTTTGTTTCACAAATTTGTTAAACAGTTCAATGCTTTTTTTGAGTGATAGTTATCCATATATTTTGCTTATTTTTTAAAGCTTTTGCATTTATGTCATTGAGTTGTTGTGAATTTCTTATATGGTGTGATCACAATCCCTTGTCAGATTAACAGTTTACAAACTTGTTCTCTCCTTTTACAGGTTTTCCCTTCCTGTGTTAATTGTATCCTGAACAGTGCAACAACTTTCTAAGATAAATTAATTTGTCTAATTAATAACTTAATTTGTCTATTTTTCTTGGGTTTTTGGCTCTTAGCTAAAAAACTTGCCAGTAGCAATTATCTAAAAGTGCTTCTTATATGCTTTCTTGGAAGAGTCTCACAGTTTCAGGTTTTTTATTTAGGTCATTTGATAAATTTAAGTTGTTTTTTTTAATATAGTGAGAAAGACAGGTCACATCTTTATGTTAGCATCTTAGATGTGATAGGTGAATTTCTGTGTGCCTTTCAAATAACTTTCTGTTGTTACTCACTAAGCTACTTCTTAGTAATTTTTTTTTCTAATATCAAGTTTAGGAGGTAAACTACAATTATATATTTAAAAATTTATTTCTTCTCCAAGTAGCTTCTCTTACTCTAAGACTCAATTGCATGTGATATATTTTCTCACAGGTCTTAGAGCATTTATTCTTTGCTTATTTTTTCTTCATTTTTCAGATTGAGTAATATGGATTAAAAGGAATTCAATTCAGTCTTTTTGTCCTCTGTTACCTCTACTGATCTATCCAGTGAATTTTTTTTCAAGTGTGCCAAAGCAAATGGAAACAAAAGCCTTTTATACTGTTTGCAGTTCTCTTTCCCCTTTTCTTCTTTGGTTTATTCCCTTTTGTCCCTGTTTTTGGTTTCTATGCATTTATTTATTTAATATTTTTATATTTGTCAGTCGTGGGGCTTGAATTCTGGGCCTGGCCGCTGTCCCTGAGCAATTCAGCCTAAGGCGAGCACTCTACCACTTGAATCACAGTGCCACTTCCGGTTTTCAGGTGGTTAATTGGAGATGAGAGTTTCTTGGACTTTCCTGCCCAGGCTGGCTTTAAACTGTGAGCCTCAGATCTCAGCCACCTGAGTAACTAGGATTAGAGGTATGAGCAACTGGCATCTGGCTGGTTTCCGTAATCTTTGTCTTGTATATATGTTTATCTGATTTGGAGAGGGGAAAGGGAAGCACAGAAACTATGGGACAAAGGGTGAAACAATTCAGCAGTGATACTATTGAAAATGAACTATAAACTTGGGGGGAAGGGGTCAGTGGGCGAAAAACTGGGCAAGAATGAGGGAGCAGGTGACACTGTTCAAAAGAAATGTACTTGTTCCTTGATGTGTAACAGTAATTCATTTGTATATCACCTTTACAATAAAATTTTAAAAATTAAAAAAAATGCTTCATTTAATCTAGTAAAGCAATTATTATTATTAAGTCTCCCAGATTTCCTAGTACTGATGGGTCTCACCTGTAACATTAGCTACTCAGGAGGCTCAGATCCAAGGACTGCAGTTTGAAGCTAACCCTAGGTAGAAAAGTCTGTGAGACTCTCATCTATGATTAACAACCAAAAAAATCATAGTGGAATTGTGGCTTAAGTGGTAGAGCACTAGCCTTGAGCACAAATTCTCAGAGACAGTAGCCAAGCCCTGAGTTCAAACCCCAAACTGGTGTGCTAGTGAAAAAGTCTCCCAGTTAAGAAAATGATGTGTATAACGATCAAGGAAACCCATTTATAATGAATGAATTTATGTATCTGCATGGATAGGGGTACAGAGTAGACATATGTCTGTGATAATGATTTCTTATGAGATTAAGATCCAAATCTTTGGAGTAGGAAAAATTCAGTATACTCTCCTGTGTGACTGAGCCTCATCTTAGCTTTTGAATCTCATCTTATGAATACAATAAAATTGAAAAAAGATAGAATTTAAGATAGAATTTATCCCCAGCCCCCCCAACCCACTCTTAAGCTTTATCTATCTCATTTCTTGAATCCCAACATCCTCTTACCACACATTGGCCTCACACTGGGATTTATTCAGAGCTTCTCTTGGCTCCTTGCCTTCATACTCAGTCTGAATAATCCCACCATCATCCTGGTCTCTATCTTGCAGAAAGCACATTGTGGGATTTGTCAGCTTACATAACTGCATGAGCCAAGTTTTCATCAGAAATCACATAACTGAATGCTTGCAAATAAATCAAACATAATTATACAAATAAATTGTGCACATGAAAATATGTTAAATAATGCCCTGTGTTGCTAATGAATTCTGACTAAAATGGCATGGGGGACTGAAGAGAAAAATCATACATTACTGTGAGGGGGAATTCACTCTGTGCCTAATTCTCCTGAAGTTAGGACATCAGACTTCAGTATTCAGGCTATAACATAGACCACCAGTTAGTTCCCCAAGTACTTGGGTTTTGACTTTGAATTGGCCTTACCTTCAGGCTTTCTGAGTCACCTACTTTCGGACAAGAAATAGGAGTTCCAAATCTTTATAACAGTATCAGCTAATATATATATATATATATATATATATATATATATATATATATATATATATGTACATATCTCCAAGAACAGCACAACACAATTAGTAGAGGTTTATATGTGCCTTGTGTAGCTTTATATCAAATGTACTGCATTAGTCAAGTCCATTCATATTGTAAGGGAATTCAGACATGAGAAACAAGCTACTGTTTAAGAGGCCAAATTAGGAGAGCTGGTAGACTGCTGGTGGACTCTTGTCTCAAAGACCCACAGCCAGCACAAAGCTTATACAGGCCCCAAACCACATAAGATGTGAGAAATTTATTAAAGTCAGTATTTAAAAATAATATTGTAGTGTGTTAGTGAATTAAATTATAGCTAGTAAATTAAAATATAGCTCAGTGGTAGAGTATTGCCTAGTATGTGTGTGAGGTGCAGCAGGATTACAAAAAAAGAAGAAAAACAATATAATCAGAATTAAAGTTGATAATTAGCTAGCTGATAAAATACAAAATGAATCATAAAAAATATTCATAAACAAAATAAGAAGTCATATGAGCTATGAAACCATTTATTTATACATTTAAGCTTCTCCATATCAAGATTCACATTCAATATGAGTTATCTAAAGACTCCAAATAAAAATAAAAAAGAATTATTTAAAAAAATAAAAGGAATGACCCAATTACATGCTGGTTCTTTAAAAAACTGACTTTACATAAAGACATATAAATAGTTTAAACATTAAAAGGATATGGCACCATACATTAATATACAATATTATGTGCCTTGACATATGATTTATGTTCCATGATTGTGTTAAAGAAGCAAAGAAATATGTGTGATTCATAGCTATTGGTAAAGTCATTCCTTTCATAATATTTACAATGATTTGTAGTATACCCATTTCCAAGATGAAAAATAGTGAATTTATCAAAAGAGTATAGTGGTAATTAAGATCTGGAAGTTCAGCATGAGAACTTCAAATATACAAGGTAAAAATTGATAGTATTTTAAGGTAATACACTATATCTTAATTTATCTATATACCTATACATATATACATATATTTGTATATATATGCATATGTATATATCTACAAATACTATCATAGATTTAGCCATAACTATTACAATAATTTATATAAAAGTTAAACAGAACTCAACTCAGTGAGATCATGGAGCAATGTACACTGCCATCATTTACATTTATATTACATCCAACTAAATAATAGCAAATACACATTCTTGTCACACACACGTTGTACACTTAGAAATATAAACCAATTTCCAGGTCATAAACTTCTTTGTAAACCTTTTCCAATAAACAAATTCAAATTGTATTGAATATGTTCTTTGATCAAAATGTCCTTAACCATTTGGAAACTAAATCACAGCCTTCTTAATGAATTATATGTTCAAGAGGAAAATCAAAGATGATATTTAAGTGTCTGAAACTGATTGAAAATGAATGTACATTGTATTTGGTGGAAATGTCAAAAGTTTCACAACAAATATAGCTAACAGATTGGAGTTGCAAGATGCAAAACCAATATACAAATAATCGATAAAATGTCTGTACACTAGCAACTAAGTACATAAAATTAACACATTTCCTTAAGAAGTTAATAAAAACATCTCATTTCAAATAGCTACAAAAAATAAATAGGAATCAATTAAACCAACAAGGTTAAAGACTATCAAACTCTGTAGCTATTAAAACTATAAATATTAGTAGAAATATTTTTAACCTTAAGCTTCTAAAAGTAGTAAAGAAGCAAATAGAAAAAACAAAGCAGCAACAACAAAAATACAAACAAACAAAAACTACTTACACCCACCCCAGGTCTCTGGGTCCACCACTCAGCTCATAGTCCTACTATGCAATCTTCAGGCCCAAATCTCTTGTTCCTCACCTCCTTCCGCCCCCTCTCTTTTAATGCATTGTAGGGACAAAGGCAGAAGGAAGCAGGACAAGGCAGGAACAGATCTGGAAGTCTGAAAAAAGCCAGACTTCCAGACACAGCAGCAAAGACTGAAATACTGCACCAGCCAATTCCTGAGGGAGCCAAGTTCAACTTCACCCAGGCCACTTCACATCACTACCTCACCAGAGGAAACCAAGAAAGGGGGTGGCCTCAATATCAAGTGTGTGTGTGTGTGTGTGTATGTGTGTGATTCCTCTCCAGAAAACAAGGAACAGGATTGCTGAATATTTCTAGAATGTATTCCTCTGCAGGGACTCAGCAGGTTTCAGTGTCAATCCCGGCTATACTTAACCAACCTTCCCTCTCGAGGGACCAGTCCACACTGCTCAAGTGGATCCAAGAAGAGAATTTCAGAAGTGAATACCAGCCAGAGGAAGGGGACCGCATGCATATCACTGATGGGCTTAAGGGACACACAATTGGGCTTAACTGTCACTTCCCAGGGCTGATTTTAGCTAAAGTAAAAGCAGTTGTTTAGAGACTTCTTGTATCTTACCTTGTATTTTGGAACTGCTAGGACATATAGCATGACCTAAGGGGATCTCAAGAGAGACACAAAGCACCCCTCCTTCCCACTAGACATTCATCCTAGACCCAGAACAGTACATGAGACTGGAAGTGTGGACAGAGGAATGGTTGTTAGGGAACTCTCTCTCTCTCTCTCTCTCTCTCTCTCTCTCTCTCTCTCTCTCTCTCTCTCTCTCTCTCTCTCTCTGGCTCTCTTTCTGGCTCTCTCTCTGGCTCTCTCTCTGGCTCTTTCTCTGGCCTCCTCTCTCTCTCTTTCTCCCTCTCTGTCTCTGTTTTATTTTGAATTCTTTTCGTTTTGGTTTAGGATTTCTGCTTACTTTGTTTTGTTTCATTATATTTCTTTATTTGGATTGATTGTTTCATGTTTGCTTTTTCCTCTTCGGTCTTCTTCTTTTTTCCCTCACAGTTCTTTCTGATAGCCTAAGGCACCCTTCTAATATTTTAGAACTCTAATCCTCTCTGTTCATATCTAGCTCCAGCAATCACCATCCTCCTAAAATTCGAACTACATCCTTACACTGAGTATGTTCCATTCCATGTCTAAACAGCTCCATTAGGGCATAGCTCTTTCCTCATCCTCTGTGCCTATAATTGCTTACTTCTAACACCTATTTTACTATAGGAAAATGCACACACACACACACACACACACAAACACACATACACCAGTGCTCATAGCAGGACTGGGTGTATAGATAAAGCTATCATAGGTATCCTACTGTAGGCTCCTTTTTCACCTGATTTGGAAAAGCTGAAGTATAGCAGACATCATAACAGCAAGGAGTGTGTCTCATTACTAAAAGTAAAAAAAAAATTGCTTGTACACCCACTGAAGCTTTCATTCTCATTGAATGATAAGTAACAAGGAATAACTTATTATCATTAATCAAACACCACAGGAAGTATTCAAAGAAATCTCCCACACAGAAGGTCATCATGAATATCACGGATATGGACTATGCATTTTCAACAATACTAGTATATTTTTTCCAGCGATACTGGAGTTTGAACTCAGAGACACAGTCTTGCTAGGCAGGTACTCTACCACTTGAGACACTCCTCTGACACTGATGTTAGTAGCTGTGGAATACCATAAGGAAAAATAATACAACACATGATTAACCACATGCTCAATACAGACATTTGAAGTTTAGGGGAACTACCGTTTTGTCTATTTTGTATACCATAAAGTTATGGGAAGTGTAGTCTTAAACCTGTAGGGAAAAACCAGTATTGTAATTGTTATTTGTGGAGTTTTAAAATGTCACAGCCTACTCCATGGAAAGATTCTGCAATCCTATTAGAATTTCAAACACATCACGTCTGTGCCACAGTAGCTCTAGTTCTAGAAATGTAGACCATAGATATATTGGCTCACATACAAAATGATAAAAGTAAAAAATTCTTTGTTGCAATGTTGTTTGCAATAACCAGAGATTGGAATATCAATATAAATGCCCTTGCCCAGGGAGCTATAAATTATGACATGCATTGGGAAAGCTCTCTGGCTTTTGATAAAATCTACAAGATATAGTAAATGAAAACACACAAGCTGTAGAAAAATGTGCAGAGGGTATTGACACTGACAAAATTAGTTAAGAAAATATTTGCTCTGGAGGCACAATACTATCTCAGCAATTATTAGCAGTGAATTAGTAGCAGTGAATTAGTAGTAGTTGAGGTGTGTGGTAAAAAAAGAATATGAGGACCAGAAGAAGATAACTTTGTTTTATATGATCTCATTGCTTCTAAGATTTGTAACATGAAAATGCCATGAAAAAAAAAGGATCATGATCCTCTTTCTTCATCTTCCTCTACCAGGATTCTAGGTATTCATCATCATTTGATTAAGAGGCTATGTCAAAAAAAGCAAACTTTACAATTTAGGTGGGGTGGGGGTGAGGGGTGGGGAGAGTGGGGATGTAGCTGAGTTGGTGAGAGGGAAGGGATGGTATGGGAAAAAGGTGGAGGCAACAATGCTGGATAAGAAATGTACTCATTACCTTGCTCATGTAACTGTAACCCATTTGTACTGTATTTTCACAACAAAAAAACAATTTTTTAAAAAAAGGAATGGTGTTGTGTGCCATGAAACCATATGGTTTATTAAGGGGAAAAACTCCCTCTTCGGGAAATAACACTCAAAATTTTGTCAGTGGCACAGAAAGAAACAATTTAATGAAAATGAGAGCCCCATTTTGCATAGGTTCATGGTTAGAAAATATATGAATTCTACAATAAATATGGTTCTTTCACTTGAAAAAGACCTGGCTTCTGAAAGTTGCCGTGAGAAAAGCTTCAAGCTTAAGTGCTGATGCAGAAAAGGATGATTTGACATCTGATGGAGAGAGGTCACAACAGAGGTGGATGAGTGTAATCTCCATACCCTTGGGGGGAATGTGGGAACTGGTAGAGTGTTTGCATGTGCAAGCATTGTGCAGTTGCAGATGAGCACCATTGCATATAGGTAACAGAGTCCTGCAAATTTCAACACAAATTTTGTTCACTTCTGTCTGTGGTTGATGCAGTTCTGCAAATGTCAATACAAGTTTTTTACCTCACAATTATGTTGAAAAACGTGTGTCTTCCAAACACCATTATAACAGAACTTTAATTTTGTCCTTGTTAGTTTTTACATGCTAAACTGCTTAGAGAACAATTTTACCTCGTTTTTTTCATTCTCTTTGAAGCCAGCTTTAAACTTTCACACATATACTAATATATAATCTTAGTTTACCTGTGAGTAATTCTGTCCACCAGTGTAACCTATACAATGTCAATGTTCATTAAAAGATGGAAATAAAATTGTATTTTAAACACTGATTTATTGTTTGCATTTGTTATTAATATAATGTATCAAGAACTTCAGGAACATGTGAGGCTTGCTTTTGGAAAATATTTGCTTCTAAAACTGTCAGTTATTGCATCATATGGTAGGTAGTGTTGGAAGAACACAGAAATACCTAAAATGTCTACCAAATTGAAAAATTACTTGTTAAATTATTAAGTAAGTAATATTGCATTTATTTATGGTGTCACCATGTCTTGTGATTCATTATATTACATTATTCAAAATAAAAACTCTTCTTTGATTATTTCCTTTGGAAAACAAGAATAAATTACCATGTGCAAAGGAATATTGATTCTCCCTTTTCCATAGAGAATTCCTTAAATATAAATTTTATCATTGCCGCAGCATCTTGTCAGTTCCATATGTTCTTGCTATTTCTTCTGTGAAACTGGAATATAAAACATCACATAATATATTGTATGCAATTGTATATAATATTATATAATATATATGCAACTGTTACCCCTCTGTTTTTAGCATTTTCAGAAAAGAATCACTAAAGATTCCTAAGAAATCAGATATAATAAAATAAGATTATATTTTTCAATAAGATTGTGAAAACTCTATGATTATTTTGTCTGTAAATGTCCAAGTTTTATGATATATAATTGTCCTAATCTGAATTCTTCATAATAATTAATTTTGTTAAATTTTGAATAATCTCAAAACACATACTGATATTGCACAGTTCAAGTCGTTTCTATTCTCCATCATCCTTACACTAGAGAGAGAAAGAAATTATACACTAGTGTATAATTTGTTCTGATTGTCTTTTACATTTCATAAGGCTCAATTTCATATAATAGAAAGTAGTAAAATTATAAAAGTAAACAGACATAGATGAACCAAATAGACATTTAGAATATGGTTCTAGCTATATGTCAAGAATTATTTTATAACAACATGTAGTTTGGTAGTACATGCCAGGAACACCAGCTACTGTGTGTGTGTGTGTGTGTGTGTGTGTGTGTGTGTGTGTGTGTGTGTGTGTGTGTGAATTAATTATGTTTCTATATTTCCTGTGGAAATTTTAATTCATGTTAGAATTATGTACTTGTATTTATCATTAAAATATATTTCTTGTGCTAATATATATTTCTATTTATGCCCACATTTTTGTATTATCTCAGTGAGTTCATTTACTTCATGTTAATAGTTGGTAACTAAGATTGAAATCACACAGTCTATTGGCATTGCAGAGTGCACTCATCACAGTGGAAGTGCTGTAAATTGTCACATAAAATGCACAGTTCTTAACTTGGTATGCTGATTAAATTCTAAGTATATACAGAGTTAGACAGAAACTCTTTCGCATCTTTATCTTTGCTGATTTTCTATTTCAGATACAGCATTCCATTCAGTCAGAGAGTTAGGTAAAACCAAAATGTTTTTTCACAACAAAAATCACATATACTTTCAAATCATCTTTAATGATATCAATATACCAACATATTGCTAATTATCCTTACCCCCTGAGATTTTGAAAATTATTAGTCTTACTGCTTAATCTGTGAATGAATAAATGTGTATAAGACTACATATAAGACTGCTACTTACAAACATAGTAAATATGTTAGAGTAATTAAAATACTTTATGATGACTGCTTCACTTGTTTCACTTTATACATTTTAAAATGACATTTTGAAAAAATGGCCATTAATTTCCAAGCAATCCTGCTTTCTCTACTAACTTTCTCTTTAACCACTGTTTGCTAGTTGGGACTGAAATGCTGACAGATGGTATTTTCAAGATAGTATATCTCATTCTAAGCAGTTCTTTCTGGAGTCATAAAATCTGAATTAAGGGATAAGAGAAAAAACACAAAGAAAGAAGTCATGTAATTCATACCATAGAGATGGTTCCATACCTTTCTCGATAGCTTTGTTTTTGCCAAAACACTCAAACTTATCTACGTTTGCTTAGACTTACAAGAAAGTTTGGATATTATGAAACTTTAACCAGATATCTTGTTTTATATTGTACAATGCAACCTATAGTTTTCAATTTGAATGTGTGGGATATACTTCTTTTTCCAACAGTAATAAAATTATTCCACATAGGGACTTATTAAGGTTGGGAAAGAACTCGGCAAGCACTCACTAGTGCCATTGTTTTATATGCAGAAGAATGAAATCTAATGTCCAGTGGCCACTTCTTGTCCTCGGCAACTTCTAAATCAGCTCTTAAATTAGTTCAGAACACTCAGCTTATAGAAGCAATGACAGAATGATATTTCTCAAATTTTACAACTTGTGTATTTTCTCAGATCAATATTCCTTTCCTTGAGTCATTCTACAAAAAAGCAAATCAATATTTCTTGCAACTAAAATTAGAAATACACATTCTAAAGCATCTCTCACATTGATGGAGTTTTAAGATCATTTTATAGAACTGATATTTGACTTTACTTCCAGGATGCCTATTTTAAATTTATGTGTTTATTCACAGATAATGACTTTGGCAAGTAATAGATTTTTTAATTCATGAAAGGGCACAATACCTACCAATTTTCTTATTGCAATTTTAGTCAATAAATGGACAAGACAGTGAAATAAACCTTGTATTTGGTCTGCTCTCTACAATCAAACACCAGATTTTAGTACCAAGAGGGCCTGGCTGGGATAACTATATGAAAATCACAAATGAGAAATTGAATGGAAAGCCTTTGTACTACCACTTTAATATAATAATAAAAAAGGAGAATCACAATACGACCTTTCATGAAAGTCAATGATTCATGACTTGATGCTAGCATTTGAAAAGGCTAAGGAAAATGGGTAAAAATGTGTAAAAGAAAGGCAAAAGAATTAAGCAGGATTATAAAAATATCAAATTCAAGAGGGAATGTACAGAGAAGAATGAAAGACAAAGACAGGTGCAAATTCATAAGACATGAACTGAGTGAAAGCTTAAGTAAAGATTACACACTTCCACAAAGAGGGTTTTATTTCTGAAACAAAAGTATCATAAACTGACCTAGAATACAAAGACCAGAATCTGAGATTTTGAAATAAATGGACAATGTCTTGTGGGGACAAAAAGATTTCAAATAATATCAAATTTATGAATATAATTTTATAGAAATAATAAATTTCTCATGTTGGCACATGTTCCACAGATGAAGCTCTTTGGATACTGAATCCTGCTAGAAATAATGCACACCTTCACCAGCTACTAAAGCTCTTTCAGGTTGTTTAGAAGGAAATATCTTTAAAACCTACCCAAGGCCAGCTAAAATCTGGCCATCCCCAGTTGAGCATGTGTAAATGTCCACTTACATGGCAATATCTTTTCAATTAACAATCTCAAGATGTCCATGGGTCAACTTGATGAGCCATGATGAACACATATAAACTACATTCATACATATTTTGGATAATCATTTATAAAGTGATCATTTGTAATCTTTATGTTAAACAGCATAAAAGACCCTAAAACTTCCCTTCTCCTCATCCAATCCCTAAGCAGCTTCTCTTACTGGCAGCCTGTGAAATACCATGATACTGATGATGGAACAGATTTGAGCATGTTTTCAGTCTCCATCTTGGTCAGTCTTCAACAAATTTTCCTCCAAACCAATGTCAACAGTATTGGCTTTGATTCATCAATGAATACAAGCCCTTCTTGGGTACAATACCAATATATTTATTGGAATGAATTTATTTCTAAAATATTGCCATAGTTGAAGAACTAAGTAGAAAGACACCTATATTTTATTATGATGCTCTTAAATATAGATAATATGTCATTTGGGGACTTGTAAAAGCATTAAGTCAATATTAATTGTTGCTTCTTTTAACTAATCAGAATCAGCAGAGATAATTTTCAAATGAAAACACATTTTACAAAAGCAATTATCCATTTTTATTTGTTTACATTGCACTGAAAATTTACATCATACTTTTACAAAGTTTTTTTTCATAAAAATATACTTCTTTACAAAAGTGTATGCATTAATATAAGAGGAGTAGCCAGTTGCAGAAGAAACATTGTTTAAACAAGATCTTAAATGTATTAACCTTAACATTAGTGAATGAATCATTGTTATTGCAGTCATTTGAATAAACAAGAATAAATAACCGATGGCAGAAAACCTAAAACCGCATCCTGTCAGTAGAGTACAATGTTGAGAAAAATCATATGAATTTCCAAAACAGTGTATCTCAAAGTGGTTTACAAGAAATTCACTGAATGTAAAGATAGATCCAAGCAGTGTTCCCAAGTGCAATGGTTTCTCTTAGGCACTCTGTCTCATGATACAAAAGTGGAGATGGTTCACAGAGTAATCCATGTTTGAATGGGACAACAACAGAAATCACAGTGGGTACACATTTTTTTCCCAGTGGGGAAAAAGGAAGATAATGTTTTATGAAATAAAAAATGTGACCATTACTGCATGATGGAGTCATAAATTAATGATCAATAAAATGCAAATTCCTATCTGAATCTGACAATAAAGACACCTACTGTATCTGAAATATGTATTTTAAGAATAAGGATATAAGCATTTTTAGAAATATGAAAATTTGATGAAGTCATAAATGTAGGAAACAAATTTTTATGGCCAATGTGAATTAAAAGTTGTTTTTTTTCCCATTTGGTCATTATGTTAAGGGATAGAACAGAGTATGGTTCTAACTTCCATTTAGAAGAAACTTGAAAGTGTCAAAAGCAGTGAATTTGAAGCTTTAACTAGAAGGATAATTAGGCCTAAATTAAATACAGTATATTGTTAATAGATTTTATGTGGTCTTTCAAAAATATTGGAAGGATTGGTTAGAAAAGAACGTGGCAATAAGCCTGGTGGTTCCAATAACTGAAAAATAACCACCCTGATAGGTCATTTTTGCAAGTCAATGGCTACTGAATGACGAAACATACTTAAGCAAGGGATTAGACACTATCCTGTGGCTCATTGAACAATATGGTTTACTCCAAACAAGGAAATTGAAGACACAATGACCTTGCCATGTCACGTACAGAAATAATGACAAGCAGTCAAAAAGAAAAAAAGAAACAAGACACTTTAGTACCAAATTAGAAAAGTCAAGTTGGGGTAGACAGCTTTGTCTTTCCTGTGAAATCAATTATAAACTTTTAAGAAAATGACTCAATCTTAAATCTCCATGGAACTCAGAAAAACAATGCCTTGATTGACAAGAATGAATAGGGGATAAGTTGGTGGGAAATATAGACTTATGGGTGCAATGTTGCTCATGACAGTTGAAGAGAACTCAGTGACCTATTGACTCTTGTAAGTATAGCTCTTATTTTCTACCCTATATCTTTTTTTTAAACCCAGTCCCTCTAATATAGTTTATAAAGCACAGAAATACTGAGAGTGGATGCTCCTCCAATATATGCAAATAAGTTTATGTTTTAGAATAATCTCCTTTTTTAAAAAAGCAAATAAACTGTGAGTAAGCACTCACAGAGTGCAGCCAAATTTCTGTAAAACTCTCCACGCTAAACATGAAGAAGAATTTTGATCCAGTTTATGAAAAAGAAAAAGAAAACAAAAACAAAGAAAACACTCTTCTCTATCATTCCTCAGGAATAGGTGACCCAGCAAGTCCTGAAAAGTGTGCTTTGTTTAGCAGTGGACTAAATGTGCACTGTTTTGTGAGTCGATTTCCAAGATTTGAGGAAGGCAAAGCCCTGCTGCATTATACCATTGTGCAAACCGTGTTCAAGTTGGGATCAAATCGCACTGCCTTTCCCTCCACCGACTTGGCATTGGTGTCATACATGGGGTTCTCAAAAGCTGCTTGGCCATTGTTATTTTCATGAACTGAACATCCTGTGTACTGGGTTTTGGGTGCAGTCCTGTTGATGAGATGAGAACACCAATTAGTTATGTGTTCACTTTCTTCTAGAAACAGCAGAGTAGAGTTCAAACACTCTATTTCAGTTACTTCCTTAGTGGATAATGTCACTTAAAAGTACACTCAACAAATGCATCTTTAATTTTAAAGCCTGAGTGACTTATTGTTTGCATACACTGTATGTTTATATATGGCAACAAGAATAATCGGGCAAATATAAATGAGTTATATTAACTAGTTTAAATTTTGTTACAAAGTAAGTTATTACTATCACTTGCATATGATATAAATACATTATAATAATGGACTGTATACTCATTTTCAGTAATTTATGGCTCATTAAATTTTCACTGAGTGTCTATTATGTGCTATGCATCATTGTAGGCACAATTATTTATATAATATATTTAAAAGCACATAAAGTTATTCTGATGGATTTCATATAGCAATGATAGAAAATAATGAATACGTATTAAACAAAAATATTAGATTACAATGGGCAATGGTGGTTCATGCCTGTAAAAGCCAGCCAGGGTAGAAAAGTTCATGTGACTGTCATCTCCAATAATCTACTCCAAAACAGCTGGCAGTGGTGTTATAGCTCAAGTTTTAGAGCACTAGCCTTGAGCAAAAAGAAGCTCAGGAACAGAGCCTAGGCCCTGAGTTCAAGCCCCGGGACTAGCAAAAGAAACAACAAAAATTGATAAGAATTATTATGATATAAACAAATATAGTTGATATAATAAGGAATTACTGGGATCCACATCAGGAAGATTGATAAACAAAGCAATCTAAGGAGACACAATTTATCTGAGACTGTCAGGATAGGAAGGAGCCAGTTCTGTACTAAGAAGGAAGGGAGAATTCTATGAAGCACAGATATAGACAACACAGAATGTACTTCAATTATTCTCAAAAATAAAAAATACTCAATTTGAGTTTAGTATTATATATATATATATATATATATATATATATATATTAGGGTGAGTTCAAAACTTTAAATATAGATATGATATGGCTGTACTAATATTGTATCACAAAAGTAGTTTCCAAACAGTTATTGATGACTGGAACCATTGCTTTTAGTTAACAAACATGTCTAGGCTCCACATCTAGAATTTCATCATTTTTATTTTTTATTTTCCTATCTTGGGTTAAGACTTGTTTAGCAGTTCTTTTCCCCAAGTCCCACTGCATAATTTATTCATAACTCATTTATTTACTCACTTATACATCAGGAATCAAAGGTAAGAATTGACCCCATTTCTGGGATCTAATGCCTAAAAGGTATGTGTCTTAAAGTACATTTTAAAATTTCATTTTCACCTAACATTGTAAATTTCAAAAGTAAGTCATAACTCCAATTTATTATTTTATTATTCAATTTTACTGTTTTTTGTGCATTTTCTATATTTCGAATACTTTAGATTTGTATAAAAAGTGTTTCTTTTTTTTAAGTAACCCTAGATCTTGAGAGTCTGAGGCAGAAGGATCCTGAGTTCAAGGGCAGCTAAGGCTACTTAGTGAGACCCTGACTCAAAAAAATGTTTAAAAAGTGCTTTAAAATGCATTAGGGAACAGTTAAATCTCAGAAGGATTCTAATTAATCTAAGTTTTTATTGATATAACTTAAGAACTTGGCTTCTTATGAGGTGTCCCTTCTAGAATAACTACTGAATCATATTTTTCTCTGTTAAAAATAAATTTATAATAAAACCGTACAAACAACATTTTAAATTTGGATTATAATTATGAAGATTTTAAAGGATTATTTTTCTCAATATTGATCAATAACTTTAAGCAAAATAATGAATCAAAGTTCCAAATATAAGCACTAAATCTACTAAATTCTAAAGAACATTGGGCAAATTTACATGATCTTGAATTTGGCTAGCATTTCTCAGACATGACATGTAACACCCAAAGGAGAAAAGAAAAGATGAATTGGATTTCATCAAAACAACAAAACAAATATCCTTTATACATCAAAAGATACCAAATCAAAAGAACAAAATGCAATCCAGAAAACACAGATAAGGAGAAAATACTTACAAACTACCTATCGGATAGAGGATTAGAGGGTAGACAGAGCAGAGAAAAACTCAACAGCAATAAGAAAAATTACTTAACTAAAAATGGGTGAATTATTTGAACATGTACTTTTGTTTAGGATATAGATACATTCCTATTTAATGGAAATACTTCACATGAACTAGGATGAAAATAAAATGAATATAGAAACAGAGATGTTCTGGGTAGGAAGCAAATGAAGTTGAACTCTCATTCATTGGATAGTAGAAAACCAAAATGGAGCAAGTGGTGCAAACCTATTTAGTACTCTCTAAATAACTTTAAAACACAATTTGTATACCACAACGATTCCATTCTTGGACATATACCCAAAGGAATTCAAAATATGTCTTCAAGGACATAAAAGTCCTTGTGTGTATGCCTACATGATTCACAAATTATCAAATGTTAGAAACAATACAAATGCCCAAGAATTTACGGACACATTGCAACAAAACATGTACTCATAACAAAGAACTATTATGGATTAATAGAAAGGAATGAGGTCCAGCTGTATCCTATAGCAAGGATAAAACTTGCAGACATTCTGCTAAATGTTTAAGAAGCCCGATTCAGGGCACTGGTGGCTTTTGCCTGTAATCCCAGCAACTTAGGTGGCTGAGATCTGAGCATCTGGATTTGAAAAGATCCCATTTAGACAACTATCCAGAATTATAGTAGTCTGAAGTTAGAAGTGAGGGAAATGGAAAGTGAAATGACTAGTATTCTCAGGGGGTTATGAAAACACTCTGTCACTATAATGCATGAGTGTCATGTATCTACCTACCATTGTACAAAATGATAATTTTGCATTTTTACCATAATTTTAAAAAGTTGGCATATAAATAAACATATAAATAAACATAGTGATAATTCCTATTCTCAAATAAAGTCCAATATTAGCAAGGTTTATATATCTGTTAATTCATAATTATTCATATATAGCCATGTATTAAATGAATAATTCTTAGAGATATAGACTGACATATATTGAAAATATCATTTATGCACAAAATTCATTTGTGTAATGAAGTTGAATTGACTCATTAACTATTTATTTTTCCTTAATAAATATTTCCCTAAACAGTAGTGAATTCCATATTAAAGTCCTTCCAGACAATGTTGCACTGTATAGAATTAATAGGTCTAAATAATAATGAGTACAGCCATTTACTTGATCTTTCACAATTGCATCATAGTTACTGCCTAATTTGTGAAAGGTACACAAGATGAATTGAAAGATGAAAATATATTAAATCTATCTGGTAGGATAAAATCAGCTTGTATCATTATGTGAATAAAGAAGTCTAGACATAAACTTCCTCCCAGTTGTCTCCATACACCTGGCAGCAGACATGATCTCTTCAATTTAAACCCTAATGAGTATTTTGTGTCTAGAGTCTCATTATGAATAATGGAAAATAGCATGTGAAACTAATTCTATATTGAGAAATTGGCAGAAAGATGAGGAAGGGTTAGGTTGTCTGCTAACACAATGTTGCAGAGAAGGTTTTATAATGTGTATGTACTATCATAAAATGGGGAGGAGAAATAAATTTTCAGTAATTAGGTACACGGATTTCCACAACATGGAAAAATGGAAATGAGGATTTGAAACAGGGCAAGAGAGTTAGTATGAAAGATTTGTGGAATACTTATGGAGTTAGAAGTCTGTGTGCTTACCTTTGTTTATAAAGGTAAAACCCAAAGCCTGCAAATATAAGTGCAAAAAAAGGCACAAGAATAGCAATGGCCACAGAACTACTATTTGTACCATGCGGCTGATTTGAAGAATTTGAGCCTTCTGTCATATTCAATCCTGAAAAATAGAAAGCAATTGATGAGAATAAAATAAACTCTTGTTACAATGGACTTTTGACTCATCAATTTATTGAATTTCAAAATATCTATCATTGACTCTTTAACCCACCAACTTATTGTTTTATATATATATATATATATATATATATATGTATGTATATCTCACAAAAATTCCTTCAATTTGTTACAGTACTTGTTTTTTTTGTTTTGTCATGTTTGTTTTGCACAAGGTATAACCATTTATTTTAGGAAAGTATATAGACTGACCAATAGGTTTAGTCCTTGACCTGAATTTATACGATAGTGGGAAGACTTGAAGATAACGAAATGAATATATCAAGAATGAAGGAATGGCTGGTGTGCTTTATGAATAAAAGTATAATCGGTTCTGTCATATCTAGGAATGTTTTCTGAAGGTAACAGAATGTGAGTTTCACCTTGAAGCTTCTGAGGAAGAATGAATATAAAAGGAAGTAAAAACTTTGTAAGTCTGGAAGTGGGAATACGGGTGTCATATTTGGGAATGTGACAGATATTGACGGGGAAGAATCAGAGGCAAAAATAATAAACTAAAGCTTTACTCAGGAAAGACAGAAATATTCTAAATATCCCAAACATATTCTGTGAGGGACAACTTAAGACATGATCATGGAAGGAGAATTTGGAGAGCACAGGCCACAGATTCAGGAAGAAAGTGGCAGTGAAAACTATGATTTAAAAAATACATGATTAAAACTTTAACTAGAGCATCTGGAAGAAAAAAATGAGGTAACGTTTCATAGCTAAAGTCAACATAACTAGTTTCTGTGAATGAAAGAGGTTAGACAGTAGAATTCAATATTCTACTTAAGTCTGAGTAGCCAGGGTCTTAAGCTGACTTGGGAAGAGAAAATAAGTTTGCTAATGTACTGTCAGAGAGATGGGAAGAGGGAATACTTAACAGGTCTTTTTCAGAAAGTAACAGGTCCTATTTTATACACTCTGTTTTAGACTGGGAGGCTTCTGAGACCCTTTTGTAAATTCCCTGCTTCCACTGACAGAGATGTATTAATGTACCACTTTAGTGAATGTTTTATTCACACAATTTAAGCAGAACATCATATTAAAAGATCTTATTGTTTGTTTACAGAAAGCTAATTTCTCTTTTTGACTAAATTATACTCAACTAAGATACAACTGTGTCTGACTAGGAAATTTATCTTTGAAAAAAATGCCTTTTTCTAAACCTTCTTTTTCCAGTGACTCGGTATATTTACATACATTTTAAGAGTAATTATTTATCAAGATAAATGTATGGTAGTAGGTTGTATAGCCTGTGTTTCTTATATCTGTAACCATGTCACAGTTTAATAATGGGAGACAGTATATCTCAGTAATAGAATATCCTAAAAGTTATAGTTCTTGATATGATCAAGAAAGATCACTGAATGCTCATTCACATGGTAGGAAAGTTGGAAATGAGAAAGACAAAAGTTTGTGTCTCCAACTACAGAAAATTTACATACTTGCAAAACACCAAGACCCCAAAGGGGTCCATTAATCAAAGTTAGTTTTCTTCAACACAGTCTATAAGTTTTTCAAAGTATGCTATATTTCCAGGAGAGTAAGAAAATCGTAACAACATTCAAACTGAGAAAAAGTAGTGTAGTTCTCAGGAGATAAGATAAAAAATTTTACAGTTTAATATTTCCTTTTTCTTCTATATCACTTTTTCTTCTTCTCCCTAGCTTAAGGGCAAGACAGCTTGTCATGTTTATTAGAAATTTGGTGAAAAGCTAAACATTGTAGAGAGCTGTTACATAGAAAAAGATGTCTGGGAGAAAGTGATTATTTACAAAACTATCAAATGTCTCAATACATGATCCTGACCATGAACAAATCAAAATGTACCAAGTGTGCTTAATGTACAGAATCTACTGACTTTCCTTATAACATCTGCAGTAATAAAGAAACCACATGAAAATCAAAAGTAATGCATTACCCAATCTTTGCAGTCCAAATTGTCCATAATCTTTGCCTTGAATAAATCCTTGAAATACATAAGTAGCTCCATCTGGCTCAGCAGAAACCTGAAATATTTGAAAGTCTTATAGCTATGAAGACCAGCTATAGCCATATTTCTTACCCTGAATAAATGCTGAATTTTATTCTGAAATGAACATGACATACAATACTTCTCCTCTATATACTTTTCCTCATCAGCGATTGAATACTCTTTGCATCATAAAAAGCAAAAGTAAAATGTACAACATTCAATAATTATGCTGTTGGTAAAAGGACTTGTTGATTGATATAATCACACAGATACAATCACAAGGAACTTTTTATCCAACAATGGTAGTCACATGAGATACAATCCTCATTCTACTGGTCACTTAAAAATTACAGTATAATGCTGTTTTTGTAGGTTAGATTGCTGTTTGTTGTATGGGTGCAATCCTTCTATAGCTCCAAAGCTTCTGGAAGGAGTATTCTTGTTATTTCATTGAATTTAGATTGTTCTCAAAATTGTGTTAGCAAATTTTATGTGAATTGGATGAATAATGGGTCAGTTGTTAGCCTATCAATAAGCCTACAGAGTCACCTGTGTGTCCCATTATACTCAGGGAAAGTAGCCAGTCAGAGAATACCACATATTAGATGACTTTACCCATGAAAGTAAAGAACATGGAAGTCTTGAGAGGAAGACCATGGGCAGAGCAAGAATCAGAGTTGGAAGTGAGAGAAACAGGTAAATGTTGTGGCGTTTATCTTAGGAATGATGATATCATTTCTAAATAATAGCAAACATATCTGAGGACACACTTGAAACACACTACAGAATCCATTTTAGACTGATTAATGTTAGAATTTATGAATTCAATCTAAACTAAGCTGTTTATCAAAAGCGTATGTCAGACAAACATGGTGATACATGCCAGTAATCCTAGCACTCAGAAGGCTGACACAAAAAGATTGTGAGTTTGAGCTCAATCCAGCTATATATAGCAAATCCCTGTCCCAAATAAATACTGTATGTCACTGTGTTGAAGTTGATTTCAGAGTTTATCTCAGCATTTTGTCCCTCTGAGAGCTTTCAATTTCTCAGAAGAGAACATGGTTTGGTTTCTGCTACCCTTCTAGTCTCAATTCCAGAATAAGGTGAGAAGCAGACATAAACTCCATACCACACAACTTCAACCAGAGCTCACCCGCTCACCGGACACCAAGAAAGAACCAAATACTTATGGTTGACCGTGAGACATCATGTATCTTGCATTTGTATTAAACCTTATATTAAAAAATAAATTCTCATTAGAATGTCATTTGATCTCAAAAGTAAAATAAAGAATCGATATACCTCAGTGATTCCAAGAGCAAATTAGCAATGTGTACTTATCCTCAAGTTTGTACTTACCTACTGACAATTAGTGATGTAAAATTCATACAACTTAAAAATCACACCTTTAAAAATAGAACATACCAACTCCGCACAGCAATTTGATGTTTCATCAATGATTTGTTCCTTACTAAATAGGTAGAACATTGTACTCTGGGATTTTTTTAAAGTGAAATATATGTAAAGAGAATAGATCAAACTCTAACAGTTTGAAGAATGAATCCATTTTTTTCTTACACAAACTAACTCAAGTAAACAACCAGAGTTCATGGAAGACTTTAATTATTCCCCAACTGCATAAATAAGGATGAAGAACATGCACATAGAACAGGAAAGAAAAACCTTGGGTCATTCTCCAGTCCTTGGAAAAGAAGGCTTGGCACTTGCAAATGCTCTGACAGTGAGCACTTCTCCTTCGCAGTATGTTAATGTGAACTTTCTACTGTCCATTATCACTTTGGACCATCCATTCAAATATAGGACCAAATAGAGGACAGAGAGATTCCACAGTGAAGCTGCAGCAACTGTGCCTCCACAGCAAGCAGGAAGGGGGAATTTCTGTCTTCACAGGCCATTTTAGGAAATACTTGGAATTCACACTCCAGTTAAATAGACAAATTGAATTTTATAATTAATTTTATAAAAACAGTTTATGTGATTAAATATTAGTCAATGAATCTTTGGTTTCATTGTTATTATTGTTTATTTTTAGAGCCAGAGTTTATTCATTGAGGTCATGTTGTGATCAAATACATGATCTTGCTTCCTCAGCCTTCTGAATGCTGGGATTATAGGCACACTCACCATTGCACTGCCCCAGATATATATTTTACTCACCTTGTCCTTGATAAAAATCAATGAAAAATACTCCACAGAATATGCTACAAAACATACCACATTAAAAAATAGAATCACCTAAGAACCGATTAACATTTGCCTTGATATGTTAGAATACTATATATGGATACTAGCTTGTGGGAGTGTATTTATAAGTGTGTGTACACACACATGTGTGCTCAAATTTAGCCAAACTTAGCATACTTCCTTTTTCCTGAGCAAGCTGCAAATTTGCTATTAAAACTAGCAGCAAACTTTCAAAGACCTGTACTTACAAAGCCATCCATGGCCCAATTTTCTTCCTTCATTTTTTTCACAGAAGCATGAGGTGGTACTTTAATAAGATATATGTGCAACATTAGGCGAGCTTCCTGACTTTTATATATTCCTGTAAAAGCAAAGACATTTACTTAACCTTGTAAATAGTCTTCATCTTATTTTCTTTAAGTCCTTATCATGGAAGGTCTGTAATAGGAAAAGAAATAGAACAAGGCCCATAACAAACACTAATACTTTTCTTAAACCTGTAATGTACATTGATCTCTCAACAGGAATCTCAACTTAAATCCTATCTGTGGAATTAAAATACAATTTACATATCATTCCATGGTATTCCAAACCACAAAATGTGTCCCTCAAAAAAGATTTAAAATGAGAAGTATCCAAATCCAAAGCTCAAATTGCTGATCTTTTCTTGAATTATGAATTAGGAGCTATCATTGTGTGGAGAGATTGTGTCAGGTGTTGCTGGAGTCACAAAATGCATAGTTATTGTTCTAATGCTTACAAATTTTATGAAGTTGAAAGTATAAGCAAACAAGTAAGTAAGCAAAAGATGGATGTAAGAGGGATCATGAAAACTGTGCCAAGGGGAAATGTTCCGAAAATGAATATTTGACTATGTTTTGAAAAGTTAGTATGAATTTTAGTCCAAGAAGAGAAACACTAGCAATCTATGAAGAGGGGAAGCAAAAATGGATTCAGTGATATGTTTTCAATAATAAAAAATTCTAAGAATGGGAATAAACAGAGAATACACACATTTAATGGAATAGTAGAAAATAAAGCTGCAGAACAAAATTTTATGATTGGCTTAAGTAATAAAAAAGAAAAAACTAAAACTGCAGAATTGAAATTCTGTGATTAACATGTTATTTACCAAATAGTTACTTATAAACAAGACCTCAAAACAATATAAAGATAATGAGACACAAGTCCTGATCTAAATTAAATTATAATCATCAAAGACAGGTCATAAATGCATTAAAAATAATATGGTGGCACATTGATATAATTGTCTATATATCAAGACAGTGTGTAAAAGGCAATAAATTTTTTGTGTGTTTTTATTTATGTGAAACCATTTCTGAACTGTTCCATATTATATAAATATATAATATTTATATATTTGGATCTGTTTGGATTAACATGTCAAGAAAACAGGAAAAATATTTACATTTCATTACTGAAGAAATCAATCATAAGTTAATTGAATTTTTCATCATATAAATATTTTGCATTTATATCATTAATAGTGAACATCTTAAATATTTGCATATTAAATTCTATTATTCTATTCAATTTTATTTTCAGTATGTTTTATGCCAGATCAGTAATATCAAATGATGATCATAATTGTTACTTCTAAAATTAAAAATTACTGCAATTTAAGTTTTCATTTTGCTGATGCCATACATTATTATATTGCTCATAATTATCCTACGTAGGCAAATATACTAATATGTAGCAATGTGCCTATTTAGAATAATTTTATAGTTAGGATATTTATAATACATATATTTTGTATTTGTATTTGTAACATCTCTAATATCTCATTATTAGAGATGTTAATTTCTAGCCATTTAAAAATTGTCTTGAAAATCTTTAACTTCAATATTTCAGAGTTTTAACCTAAGGCTGTAACTCATAAAAGTTTGTATTGCCATCATTGCAAGAAAACCCAAAACAAAATAAATAAATCAACTTCTTTTTTATTTTGGGTAAACTAAAATCTATTCATCAATCCCCAAACCAGAAAAATGTTTCTGAACAAATTATAAATGTCATAAAATCAAATACCACCACTATTTTATAGTATAAAAGTGACTAATAAAAATGATGAAATCATCATGAAAATAAAACCTCAAAGAATTATTTTTGTTTCCTACCTGACAATAGCAGTTCCATGTTACTATTGCTCAGTGTTGCATTAACTCTCCCAGTAGAAGCATTGAAGCTGGTCACCGTCAAAGTCATGGGTTGCTTCCTGCCTTTGAAGTTGTAGGAACCTTTCCATATATAATTTTGGGCGAATACATCATCAGGAACTATGAATAAGATGCATAAACCACATCTTTAAATTTGATGACTTCCTACATTCATGTATTAACATCAATAGCAAGAATCTTTAGTTGACTGAACAATATGCAATTATATTGAAAATGTATATAAATAAAATAAATTGTGCAGACAAAATGTTATTTAGAATAAACCAAACATCATCAATAAAAAATTCCTTCTCTCCTTTTGTATAAATTAATTGCCTAATCCCAGCTTTTCTCAGTGATTGAAATGTTGGTTGTGTATGCATTACTAAACACATAGAGATTTTAAAAGTATTCATTTTCCAATTAACTTTAATTCCATCATAGGATGTTATCAGCTCTAATGATTAATGTAGCTTTGTACATTGTTTAGTCAAATGCATAATTTTATCAACATGAAATACATTTTCTTTCTCAAGTAGCTATTCACTTTGTCAAGAAAATAGTAGATCTGTTCTAGTCATCATGACTTAGAGAATTGTCAAATTCATTTACTAACCACTAAGCTTTGGGCTGGGTGTTCCTAATGCAGGTCTGGGATCTTTCACCAAGATTTTGGAACCAGCTACAAAAAGAAAATGGGTTTTTACAAATGTTAATAAAATAACAGAAGAAGACACACATGTACAGTATTGACACACTATAAATTTCATTCTCTGAGATATATAATTTTCTACAAAATATCTTATTTGTTGTGGTATCTCACTCTCCTGCTCAGAACTAATATTGTTTTTTTTTAATTTAAGTTTATTTTATTTGAGAACATACTGTACAGAGGGGTTACAATTACATGGGCAGGATAATGCATACATTTCAGAACTAATATTGTATAAAAACCTTGATAATTATGCCCATCCTAGCTCAGTAGAAAGAGGTAGATTATTGTAATCTTATCAGCATGAGATACTTTATCATACAGGTGAACATTAAAGGCAACTAGTTGCTTCCAACATAGATTCTGTTGCTGTTAAGAAGAGGTAAAACTTGTGTAAGCTTGAGATGTAATTATCAATTTTGTCAAACTAGTTACTTGGTGTAGTAGAAATTTTATAAGCTCAAAAATAAATCTTATAAACCAGGCCCAAACCCTGCATAGCAAAAGAAACCAGGAATGGGATGGAAGGCTGTGGAGACTGTAGTAAAAATATAGTAATGTCTTTTAAAAGAATTAAGGGAGGTGATTTCAATGAAGGATAGTTGAAAGAAAGATTGTAAGTAACTTCAATAAGCTATCATATGAATGAGATTTCCTAGATAAGTGTATAAAATGAAAAGAATGAATGGCTACATATGAATCTGTAGAAAACCATACATAGAAAATAGAATTTTAGAAAGAAAAAATGAAGAATGGGCCAAGTTCCAGTGGCTCAAGACTGCAACTTTGGCAACATAGGAGGTTGAGATGGAAGATCATGGTTCAAAGCTAGCCTAAGTAGAAAGAACAAAAAAATCTCTATCTCCAATTAAGTGGCCTCTCTCCCTAAGATATCTGTGCTAGAGGTTTGGTAGTTAGTAGAACATTATCTATAAGAATAAAAGCTAAACAAGAGCATGAGTCCTTGAGTTTAAACCAAAAGAGAGGGAGAGAGAGAGAGAGAGACAGACAGACAGACAGGCAGGCAGACAGTGACAGAGACAGGGACAGAGAGAGGAAAAAGAAATAAAACAGATAACATATAACCATAACTAGGAGGAAATAAAATAAAACAAATAAATAAAATAAAAAGAAACACTTTTTACTGATCTCTGTTAAAATCTTTGAAAAAAAATTTTGTTAATGAAATTAAATTTTACTTAGGAGGGGCATATATAAGATTTTCTCATCAAGTAGTGATTTCCATCACTTAAAATTTTTGAAAAAGAAAAAACAAATGTTCTGGATAAGAAAGAACACCTGGTTGTTATTCGTAAATTCTCCAAGAACAAAGAAGAAAGCTTTATTGGTGACGTGATCAAGAACCCTGGAAAACATTCTCTTCTACTTCATCTAGCATCATAGCTTTTGTTCCAGAGTGGATTGTTCTACCCAAACAGTAGCTTAAAAAGGGCAATCCACACAGATGAAGTAAAATACCATAGCATTCTGACTAACAGATACAGAAATGAGCTTGTTCAAAATTGTACCACAGGAAACTATGACCCCAGAGATGCTTGAAGCAATTTTTCTTACTCTAATATTTTCACAACATAACTGAAGAGAAGTCAGTTTCACATAGAATATGAGAGGATAAACTTATGAAACATTTTTGCAAATATAATTAGCAATAGTACAATCAAACATACTAAATCGATGTGGGCGCTAAATGCAATGACTCTTATAAGAAGAGGGGAAGACAGTATAAAAGCAGTCAGGGTATGTGATCATAGAGATATAAATCATAATGAGACATAGCCAAAGGGAGCTCAGATGTCCATGAGCTGCCCATAGAATGGAACGATTAAGACAAGGAAGAAACATAGAATACAAAAGTTCTGTTGACACCTTGATTTTGGATTTTAGAACGTTGGGTCTTTGGAAGAATGTTTCTGTTGTGTTCAGACTATGGTCTTTCAGGAACTTTGTTATAGCAGCCCAGGGAAACTAATATACCTTCCTTAAAGAAAGAACTTGACAGAGGATTAAAGACCAAAAGAAAGGTCAACATGAAAAGATGATACAAAAAGATCTGATAATATTTCTGTGTTGCATCAATTCTGTGTTGCATCAATGCAATTCTTAACTTTGGAATAGGCTGACAAATTTCCCCTGCTTCTACAACAATTTAAATCAAAGTTTCTTCTCTTATATGGAAGAAAGTCCTGTTAGTACAATCCATTGTATAGCTAAAACTTACCTTCACAAATAGGCACTTTTCCAGTCCAGGTATTATCAGATCTACATACTCTATGTTCTGTTCCACCTGCTAAGAAAAAGCCAGGCTGGCAGGTATAAATTAGAGTATACCCATGAGATGGAAGGTCCATTCCTACTACATTCGCATGAGCAGGTGTTTCTGGTTGTTTACAGCTGTGGGCTATGTCAAAGAAAAGAAAAGAATATTAATTTTCTGTAGATATGTTAAAATTCTAAGAGAGACATGATTTTTCCATGAGATGCCTATAATCATAGCAAAGACCAGAAGATTGCACTTCAAGGTCAACCCAGGCATAAAAGATTACAAGAATCCATTTCCACCAATGATTATAGCCCAGTGCAAAGTGCTTGCCCTCCACATAACTTTTGCAAGCACAGTGGCGTGGCAGAGTGTCTCTTCTTCCAGCAACAAAGTAAAATCTACACAGGAGAATTGTGGTTCAGCATGGCCTGATTATAAAGTAAGACATCTATTTTGGAAATGATAAAATAAATTTTTAAAAAGACTGCTAGGCTGGTTCGAGTGACAGTGTATGCCTAGCAAATATGAAACCTTGAGCTTCTACCAAGTAGTGCCAGAAATGAAAACCAAATTCATTTGAAATGCATCAAAAGATACCTTTTAGAAATATTTATGCCATAATATAAATATAACAAATATTCTACAGAATCAAAAACATCTATGTCAATATGTTGATGGCTCAAAGCCATCACTCTACCATTTGAGCCAGTTTCACCGCCATCTTTTTTGTACCTTATTAAATATCAGAGTCTTACTGACTTTCCTTCCTGGTCTGGCTTTGAACTTTAATCCCCAGATCTCAGCTTCCTTGATAGCTAGGACTACAGGTGTGCAGCATTGGTGCCTGGTATCATTCATGTAATCTTTTGTCTCCTTTTCCATTTTTCCATCCACTTCTAATTCTCTGTTTCCACAACACCTGATATTTAGTTCTTCTGTTTTTATATAAAAGTATTCCTTTCTCAACAGAAATAAATGTTACAAAGTATTTTCCCTAAATAGCAGGCAGCATTAATATATATATATATATATATATATATATATATATTATACACATATGTATACACACATTGTCTCTAAAGATGGTCTCTAAACCAAAGTAATTTGTGGAAAACGTACTTGGAAAAATTATTATCCACTTTTATCCTAATAGAGGTTCATAAAGCTATGAACAGTAGCTAAAATTTTTAATCGTATGTTAATAGGGATTATTTAATGTGGTTGCCGAAATTAATTTATAATTTGGTTAGTTTAATTTTCAAGTGGTATGAATAAAGGTGAGCACAGATCTCTCCCACTGTACTCTATCCATTACACTGCACATATATGCTACACAGTATGAACATGGTATACTTATTTATATCATCATATCCTAAATGTAAGTTTTCAAGGAACCTTCCTCACCTAGCTGTAGTCCCTAAACCTACTGTAAAATGCATATGCTGAAAAATTCTCCTCTAAAAATTAAGCTATAATTAAATAATAGGCCATGCAGAGAGGTGAACAGATGTATCAGTGGAATGCTCTGCTGATTTTTGGTATAGTGCCCCTCTTCTAGAGTGTCTTGGATCATTTGAATCATCTAAGACAAGGATAAATGTGCAGGGTTTATTTGAGGTTAAGTAAATCCTAAATTAAATGTGTTGTAATTACAATTTCTACTCTATCATAGTCAATTTACCATATCATTTCACAATTCAATATATAGATAAAAAGAGGGAAACAGAGAGGAAGTAGATAAAAGTAGTTGCCGACTGAAATTTATTTCTAATTGTGTATTTGAAAAGGTCACTCAAAAACTTTCAGTTTTGTTCCTATAATCTGTACAGAAAATGATGTCAATGTGATATCAGTGAAGTAATTTCCAAATTTCCAATAATCATCTATGATATTTTAACATATTTTCAATTTTCCTTACATACTAAGAGACTCTTTTCATACATTGGTGCAGTGGTATGAGACAAAGAAATTTTCAGAAGGAAACACACACACGCACACATACACATCTACTTTCACCATTGGGAGAATAAGGTACATATAAATTCTACCTCTTATAATGATCATTTCACACACGTTATACTTACGTAGGCATTCTGGCTGAATTCCACTCCAGGTGAGGTCAGGAAGACAAGTACGTGTTGTAGATCCTTGAAGTAAATGTCCTTTTTTACAGTGGAATTGTACAACACTTCCTACCTACAGAAAATTAAAGAAATAAAAAAAAGGTTACACACCTTTAAGTGGATTAAGAAAAGGAAAACATGTGCATGAGAAAACACTTTCAGATGAAATTCTTGAATTTAATAATAGTATTTGAAGAAAATACCTGAAAACTAAAGCTAACACACAATGTGTGTGTGTGTGTGTGTGTGAGAGAGAGAGAGAGAGAAAGAGAGAGAGAGAGAGAGAGAGAGAGAGAGAGAGAGAGAGAGAGAGAGAGAGAAAGAGAGAGAGAAAGAGAGAGAGAGAATCAAAGATAACTAAACACCAAAATAGATAACTATGGGAGTGAACATCAATGAAAAATATGAAAGGCAAATTAATTTTGAAGATGGAAAAACCCAGGGTGAGATTTAAAATCAAAGACTTTTAATCTCAATGAATTTAATTTCAATGAATATGTTGAATCAAAACCATATAACTAAAACCACATGATTTGCAATGTTTCTAAGGAGGTAGAATTTGAAGAGAAAAAATAAAGAACCATATAGTCCTCAAAATGTGGTCTCCAGCCAAATAGGAGTTCAATTTCAGCTAGGAATTTATAAATAATGTGAATCCCAGGGATATATTCCAGAAAAGGGGATTTTTAAGGTATAAACAACATGTATGTAATAAAAAAAACTTCATGTGAATTTAATGATCACAAAGATTTGAGAATAGTTTGTATGAAAGTTAATAATAACATAATGAGCACATACAGAGTTATATATACATATATATTTTCTATTTGTATATATCTATATATCATCTGTTTGAGAGGGAAGTATATTTGAAAAGTTGGTGTGAATGGTTTAAAAAAACAGGAAAATTTAGGTGTTATATACAGTGTTAGAACTAGGACATAGTAAGTGATAAACTTTGAGTCCAAAGTAATGTGCTTGATTTTAATTTTGGATCTGACATTACATGAATAAATTACAGTCTTTTGAGATTTAATTTCTTATCCAGCCATATATATATATATATATATATATATATATATATATATGGATCCTGAGAGCAAATAAACTCTATTTATAATGGTGAATTTGGAGACATAAGTAAGGAAAGGAGTAGTTCTGAAGTATCAAATGTCAGGCTATAGATTGAAAGCATGAAGAGGGTTAGTCCTATTTAGGAGGCTACCACAACCATTTTAGATGAACATATGGTGGTGATCCAGGGCGAAAAAGTTACTAACTTGAAGTATGTTGTAAGGAAAAATCACAAAATATATTAGACATTTAAAGTTAGGAGACAAGATAAGTGTTATTTAGGAGCTGATACTTCACATTTCCCTAATAAATGGACTCTGAGAATACTGTTTTGTTTTAGAATTTATCATGCAGACCCTATGTTCTGTCTTCCTGTTTTGCAGATGAAGAATCAAGTTTAGTCCTATTCTTTCAGATTAAGAATATTTTAATTTTTTCAGACATGTCTCACACATGATCCTAGTGACTCAAGAAGCTGAGGTCTAAGGATTGAGGTTAAAAGCCAGTCCATACAAGAAAATCCATAGTCCCTTATCTCCAATTAACTACCAAAAAGGCAGAAGCAGAATTGTGGCTCAAAGTGGTAGAACCTTAGCCTTGAGCATAAAAGCTCAGGGACAACAAGTAGGCCCTGTGTTCAAGCTCCAAGAGCAACACACACAAGAAAAAACGAACAGTTGAATTTTGATAAATTCATACTTAAAATAATACAAAGGTCTCACTGGAAAACATGGATGTGCATGGAGTTTCCTTTTATGATTCATATATTATTATTTAAGGGCCTAAAACACCATATGAAGTGTTTAACTATTTGCTGCACTTAGATAATAATCTTAATTAAAGATTGGACTTTGATGCATGATATAATACATATAATTATATCACACATAATTATATCATGCATAATCACATTGAACTTGTCATTACCATATTTAATTTGGTAAGTGCAAATATAAGTGGAGTAAATATCTAAAGAGTTAGATTTTAAACAGTCCTCAACTTTAATAACTTTATGAAACAAACTTTGAATCATTGCTCAGAGCTCAATTTAAAGAGAGATAAAACAGTTACTGAAGTATATGTTCTTGAAATTTACTCCATTATTCATTATTAATGTACATGTTTCATCAATAATTGTAACAACTATTTTTTCCCAGGATCACTCTCACAAATATTTACTACAAATTTATTTTTAGTCAGATTATACCAATTTGTAATATTTTTTTTTTTTTTGGTCCGTTGTGGGGGCTTGAACTCTGGGCCTGGGCGCTGTCCCTCAGCTCTTCAGCTCAAGGCGAGCGCTCTACCACTTGAGCTACAGCGCCACTTCCGGTTTTCTGGTGCTTTATTGGAGATAGGAGTCTCATGGTCTCTCCTGCCGGGGCTGGCTTTGAACCGTGATCCTCAGATCTCAGCCTCCTGAGTAGCTAGGATTACAGGCGTGAGCCACCAGCGCCCGGCTAATTTGTAATATTTTTTGACACAAGAGAAATTCTGTTGAATATATGTTTTCAACAAAATTTTGTGATCTCTAAACAAAGATGATATAGTTTATGTGTTAATAGTCTTACCCACATCCCAAACAATTAATTTATATACCTACTATGCTAGGTGTGTTAGCACATGCCTTTAATCCCAGCTACTTTGAAGGCAGAATCAGGAAAATCACAGGTTTAAGAACAGCCCCAGAAAAGTCAGAAAGATCTTCTCTCAAAAAAAAAATAAAGTCAGGCACTGGTAACTCATGCCTGTAATCTTGGGTACTCAAGATGCTGAGACCTGAGGATCAAGGTTCAAAGCCAGCTTAAATAGAAAAGTCCATGAGACTTTAATCTCCAATTAACCACTGAAGAAATCAACAATGGGGTTGTGGGTCAATTGGTAAAGTATGCTAGCCTGGAGAACAAAAGTTTGGGTATGTTGCCCAGGCCCTGAATTCAAGTCCTGACCCTCTTCCTCATCCTCCAGCGACATATTAAAAATAAAAAATAACTCATAGTCAGAACATTTATCTGGCATGAATGAAGCCCTGGGTTCAACATTAAATACTGAAAAAAGAAAAAAAGATGAAGTAATAAAATAAATATATACACATATACACACTTGCATATATATACATCAACAAACTGATGAGTCAAAAACACTGAAATTTAAGAAAAAGAAAATGAAAATAATTGAAAAGTGGTGAGTGCTTTTGTAATTCTTAAATTTTCTTGACTCTCCCAGGATTGGGTTTTCTTTTGTCACAATTTTAATTCCTAGCTCACTACTGAGCACTTAGCACTTGATCAAACCAGAGTAAATATAAAATTTGACATGTTCTAACTCTTTATGAACATATGTGAGTCTCATAGGCACACACCCTGGGGTTGGAATCAAGCACCTTTTACACTTGGCACATGCTTTAATCCTGAGGAATGCTCCTAGCCATCTTCTAGAATTCAGGATTTGAGATTGAGATCATCATTCTCTTCATGATGTGGTGCTGGAGAGAGAAATATTTCCTTGGTTCTATTGCTAATCTAAAATTTTAGAAAATGAGGCAGATAAAAGGCAAGCAGTGGAAAGGATTCAGTAATGCTTCTAAGTCTTCACTTCTGATATTTCTTCCTTTCACCTTTTGGTCCATTCTTTCTTGTGAGGACTAGGACATATTTACACAGGATTTGTAACACCTTTAGGTTTTAGCCAGCTCAAAATAGTAATAGATATTTGCAAGAGTTTTTCTCAACTAAGATAACTTTGCTTATGAGATCATGTTCACTTGGTTTTCACCACTAAATTAGTAGCTACAATTGTTTAACATTTTATTGTTTTTGTTCCATATTGGTTTGGTTAACATATATTTATTATATGTGGGTATATATATATATATATATATATATATATATATATACATATATATACATATATATATATACAGATGGCAAAGTTGATATTACTAGTTTTTTAATAATTTTTTTATTGTGAAAATACTGTACAGAGGGGTTACAGTTGCATGAGCAAGGTATTTGATATTGATATTACTAGTTTAATATACTCAGTCTATTTTTAATTTTAGTAGACAAAGATATAATTACAGTATTGTTACACTTTTGCATATTTATAATTGAGTCTACTCATGTTTATATAAAGTTAAATAATCTACTATATTATATTAGCTCAGATGCCAGGTATTCATAGTTAAGCTACCCTTTTGATTATATTTTTCAAGGATTATAACAACTTCTTAATGCTGAGTTAATGATTCTGTTAATAATGGACACTTCTGAACTCAACCACTTCCCTGATTTCAAAGATTATGCATATGGAACATCAACCTTACTTAGTGTAGAGACATGAGCCTCAACACTCCCAGTGCAGCTGGGAGACTGTCACCATGTTATGTGATCACAACAAAGCTCCTTCTCTTTCAGGATGTCCACTTAATGATGAGAACTATGCTGAGAAGCTAGCTGCCCATTTTTCAAGATTTAAGTCAATTGATAAAGCCCAAAACCCTTTCGTGGAGATATGGATCTAAAGTTGTTTTTTTTTAAACACAATAATAATAAATCCCAAGACTTGTTTTCCCACTTTTGTATTCTCTGAACCAGTGGGAGGCAAGGCGGAAGAATTGGAAATATGATCAAACCAAACTTCATACTGTGTCTGAACTGTAGATAAATGAAATCTATTTTTAGCAACAAAAATATGACACTTTAGAGGAGCCCTTCTTTTAGAAACAAATGCATTGAGATTCACCCTGAATTTCACTCAGAATAGCACAATTTAGAAAGCCATGCAAGTGTAAGCAATTGGTTAATGTGTAAATTGGCTATTTCCTTGTGGAATCAGTGTGTACTTGGGCTCCCCTTAGACTCCTAAAACAGAAAACTTTCTGAATCTCTGCATAAATCTAAATGGAAAAGGAGAGAACAACGTCAGCCACACATGATTGCACCTGCTAAAGAGCACAGGTATAACAAGCCAGCCATGTGTTTTAAAATAATGGGTTATGGTTAGATCATGTTTTTAAGAAATTTCCCATATCAATGTCAGTATCATGCCCGGCTTCAGTGGCTCACATCTATAATCCTAGCTACTCAGGATGCTGAGATCTGAGGATCACGGTTGAAAGCCAGCGGGGCAGGAAAGTCCGTGAGCCTATCTCCATAAACCACTAGAAAACTGTGGCTCAAACAGCAGAGTGCTCGCCTGGAGTTGAAGAGCTGAGGTATAGCACCCAAGCCCAGAGTTCAAGCCCCACAATTGACAAACAAAACAAAACAAAATGTCAGTATCATGTATACAACAGCAGCATTGATGAATAATCATATCTTTATACATTTCTGTTTTACTCAGAAGTCTCTTCTTGAACTCTTCCCATGTTACTTCTCCTTATGGAACCCAGTATCTTCCTGTAGAGTTTACTCACTTACTCTCTGACTTATTGACAATTTTTTTTCTGCACCACTTACACATTTTCAAATGTTCAATGCTAGCTTTCCTTTTTCTCTTCCTTTATATTCATGTAAATATTTTCTACTTTTGGAAGCATATTTATGATTTTCTAATTTCTTTAATTTACCCCCAGGAACATGAGAAATTCAAGACATTCATGAATGCCAACATGACTTTGACATATTTTCTGTTCCACAAGATTACCAGCACAAGAATCAATGAAGTTTTGAGTTGACTGTACTAAATGCAAGGGTCTATTTAAAGCACCTACTTAACCTGGGCATAGTTGCACACAACTATAATCACAGTGCTCAGGATTCATAATCAAGAGGAGCAGGTCAATGGCAGGAAGATCTTGCCATTGTTGTTTAAGGCAGGAAGCAGATTTAAGGTTACTCTGGACTACACAGTGGGGTGCTGTCTCAGGAACAAGGAGAAAAACAAAAAAGAAATACCCACCTGAAATCCAAATGTGTGGTTCTGAGACCCATGTCGCGGCACTCCAGGGTTGTCACAGGACGTACGAGTGGGTTCTAATGTAAAGGTTAAAAACAAAATATTCCTCACCATTTATATTAGATTGATTCCTGCCATGCAAAACATGTATGAGAGAAATATAAATGTGCCTAAAATATCATGAGAATGTCCTGGGTAACAATAAATTCTGCAGTTATAAAAGCATCTCTCCAAGAACAGAAGCTGCCTACACTAGAAGCAAGAAATTCAGGTACTTTTCAGAAGGCTGAGATCTGAGGATCACAGTTCAAAGCAAAACTGTGCAGGAAAGTCTTTGAGAAACTTATCTCCAATAACCTACTCAAAAAAATAAAAGCTGGAGCTATGGTTTAAGTGGTAGAACTCTAGCCTTGAACAAAGTTCAGGGATAGTGCCTAGGCCCTGAGTTCAAACTCCAAGACTTGCACAAAAAACAGGAAGAAAGGAAGGCAGACAGGCGGGCAGAAAGAAAGAATTCAAGCAGATGGTATTTAGTATGCATCATGTAATTTTTGAACTTTGAACCCTTCTAACAGGAAAACAAGTTAACATCCAACTAATATTGCAGACACAAAGTTAAGGAAAGATATAAGATTTGAAAAAAAAAGTTTATAAGCATAAAACATTAGCTTAAGACATTGCTAAGTTGTGATTTCTAGGTAGGGCAATATTCCTCTTGAAAAATAAGGGATTTTTTTTTTCCAAAAACAGAATGTAATATTTAGAGTCACTCTTAAGAACAAAAGACTGTTGATCTCTGAGTTGGTTGCTTATTTGATAGTTTATATGGTTAAAGTATTTAGCATGGCATTTAATGTGTGAATTACAGAAACATGCATATAGCCATTCTGAAATTCACATTTTTGGACGTCTTTTGGAAATGATTTTTTTTTTGGTCAGTTATGAGGCCTGAACTCTGGGCCTCTGGGCCTGGGTGTTGTCCCTCTGCTCTTCAGCTCAAGGCTAGCACTCTACCACTTGCGCCACAGTGCCACTTCCAGCTTTTTCTGTTTATGTGGTGCTGAGCAATCAAACCCAAGGCCTCATGCACGCAAGGCAAGCATTCTATCACCGAACCATCTTCTCAGCCCTGGTAAGGGTTTTTATCTCACAGTAATGTGCTTTAATATTTTAGATAGATCAAAAAATGATATCTTTATTAACCACATGATTCTGATATTTGTCCTTTCTTTTCCATTTTAGGGATATATGACAAAAGTTTCAAGTGTTTCTTCAGGACATTTCAAAAGCTCACATATATACCTATATATATGTATATGTATATTTATATGATAACTCCCTATTAGTTGTTCCTTTCAGTGCCTTCAAATTATTTTACATTTAAAGGTAATTTTAAAGGTATTTTAAATATTAAATTATAGGTTTTATGATAAAGATATTCATTAAATAGCACTGCTACCTATGAATCCCAAAGGCTGAATATCATCAGCCTTTAACTGCTGTTACCTATACAGTGAGGTGAAGAGCCACTCCAGGTACCATCTGCTTGACATATTCGTGTGCTGGAACCCACTAGTATGAAAGGAGAATTGCAGCTGAATGACACTTCTGACTGGTAGATAAAGCTTTTTCCTTCCCGTTTTCCTTGGGAAGGTATACCAGGATCACCACAAAACTTAGCTGGAAGTGAAAATAGACACTTATCACAGAGAAGAATTAGGAATCAGCAGAGTAAAAACAGTTTACAAAAACAGAAACAAACCACAGAAACAGGGAACAAAAGTGATGTGATATCCATTATAATCTATCCTGACAATTTTTTCTAGATAATAAATACTGATTAATTAGGAGGTAGTAACTAGGCAGATTGTGGTTCAGGAACAGTCTGGAAAATAGGTTAAGAAGACTCATCTCAATAAGTAAGGTGGCAATGTGACTTATATCTGTGGTCCTAGCCATTTATGGGGTAGAGGTAGGAAAAATGTGGTGTGAAACCAGCTTCAGCCAAAACATTTGGTACCCTATCTACAACTTGAACAACTCTATCCTTTCTACTAATCACCCCAACTACTTAATAATTTTCTAGACAATCTCTACTTTGAGGATTAATTTTGAAAAAAAAAGAAGAAGAAGAAGAAGAAGAAGAAGATAGGCATTGTGGAGTGAACCTAAATCCCAGTAGAAACAGGAAGGTCACAGATTTTTTTTCCTGTCTGGTTTGGCTTTGAACCTTGATCCTGAAATGTCAGCCTCTTAAATACCTAAGATTACAGGTGTGAGACACCAGCGCTCACCCTGCTTCTTTAGATATTTTGAGGTTTTTTTTTTTTAACAACTCCATAGTTGAACTAGCAAATTCGAAGAGTTTAAGTAACAGTTGGGATTTTAGAACATAACCTTAAGCACAGAAATTACACTTACGCAAGCACTGTGGTACTTCGCCACTCCAGGTACCATTTCCTACACAGGTTAAAACAGCGGGAAAGGACAGTTCATATCCAGGGGAACAGATGTAGCTGATACTAAAGCCCCAGTCAAAATTTGTTCCTTCCAGCCTTCCATTAGAGATCTGGGGAGGAGCTGAGCAGGTAACAGCTGCAATTACATTAAAATGATTAGACACAGCTGTTGAGATCTCCTGAGTATAAAATAAATAAATAAATATCATTAGGAGAAGCATATGTGCTAATTTAACCTTTCAGAGGACAATGCTGTGTGACATGTTTTATTTTCTGCTAGCAGTATTCCTGAAGTATCCTGGAATTAATCCCACCAGGATGCACTTTTCTTTGGCAGCATAATGGCCACTCCTTGTCAGAGATTCTGCTACAAAATAGCAAGCTGCTTGACACAGAAGGAAGGGCAAACAGAGGGTGACCTTCCATTTGATATACTGTAACTGATAAATTATTGGCTTTATGTAAAATTACTTTCCAAGGACCTTTAGAAAGATTGAGTGTGGGGTGGTTTGCCTCTATATAATAACTAAGGATTTCTTTTCCTTTATAGCTAATTGTTTTATAGCATTTTTGAAAAAATAGATCATAAGTCTGCATACATGATCCAAGGTGGTTTCCATAAACTACTGGTTTCATATGTTAATCTATTACAAGAAATATGCATATATAACTAAAATTAAAATGTCCTAGGTTGTCTTCAGAGAGGTGCCAATTTCAAAATCTAAAAATGAGGAGTGTATTTTCATTAATAGTAATATATGTTGATTTTTTGGGTGTTTGCTAGCATTGAAATCAAATTGAATTATATGAAATGTCTGTTCAACTATTTTATGTATTGTCTAATCCTAATGACTGATATTTCACTACAAATTTCACTTTAGTGATCCTGTTTTACTCTGATTTATACATAAAATATTATAAATAGTATATAAAACTATCCGAGATCTCATTCAGGAACTGTGTTTCCTCTCTACCTCAAGAAACATGCAAGTACTTTTTAAATTATTATTTTTGGCTACAGTAAAAGGCAAGGAGATGTGAACCTATCAATTCACAGATACAAAACCATGAAGGAATGAGAAATATTAATTATTAAAACTATTATTGATCACAAAACATGAAAATATTTCCAGCTGGTAACATCAGAGTAATAAGTATATGCCTATATTGAATTATAGAATAATTATCTACTGCATTTTTGAAGAAATAGGCATTCACTTTTGTTTAAGAAAAAATAAAATTTTGTAATTCAGGCTGTCCTCAAATTAGAGAGTCTTGTCCTCTCTTTGTGACTTGACTCAAAGGGCTTAGTATATGAAAGCTATAAGTCTTTAAATTCTTTTACAACCATTCACCATTCCATGTAACAATGTTAGTTACATGCCAGATATATTTTGTCTGTTTTTTCTGTTGCATTCAGTATTATTACTCATAGTGAGATACATGATGTTTTTTGTCAAAATATCACTTTAAAATCCTGAATAATACAATAGATTAGATAAAATTTATTTCAAGAAAGACACTACAGCCATTTTTCAGTAGCAGAGAAAGACATAAAGAATATATAAATATACTTTCAATTTGCATATAAAATAAGGAAATACGTTGGTGAAATCATGATCAGACCTCTGCAAGTTGGCATCACTCCACTCCATGTGCCATTTGTTGTACAAGTCCTGCTTCTAGAACCATTGGATTCCATGGTATAGCCTGGCTGGCACATGTAGGAAACATTCTGTCCAACCACATAATGGTCTCCATATCTCAGGCCATTGGCTGGGATGCCTGGGTCTCCACAACTGATGACTATCAGGATTGGGTTAGAAGAGCAGATGGTTAATGTGACTCATATTTAATGGAAAAGAGTAGTAAGCATATGTTGTACTTAGAACATAACCAGGGAAAATTAGATCTTCATGTTCATTTTTAATCATAAAATATAAGCATATTTAAATCACAGACTGGCAGATCTTGATTATGTATGCTTGTTACATTGTGTATGCACGTAGTTTATACATGGCTACCATGTTATTCTGTGGTATTCTGCAATCTGCAAAATAGCACCTTCCCTATACCAGTGTGCACTGATGCAATAAATTATTTTTATTCTTTTTTAATTTTTTTTACTCTGGCCGCTAAGCTACCACTGAACCATGCGTCCAGGACTTTGATTTTAGTGTTATTGTTGTTGTTGGTTGTTCTCAGCTAATTTTTTTTTTTCAGGTTGGTCATGGGGTCTGAAATCTGGGCCTGGGCACTGTCCCTCAGCTCTTCAGCTCAAGGCTAGCGCTCTACCATTGAGCCATAGTGCCGCCACTTCTGGCTTTTTCTGCTTATGTGGTACTGAGGAATCGAACCCACGACCTCATGCATGCAAGGCAACGTTCTACCACTGAGCAACTTTCCCAGCCCCATCTCAGATAAGTTTGAATGTCAAATTTTCCCTGCTCTCTAGAGTAGCTGGAATTACAGTTTTTTACTACTATAATCAACTTAATTTTGAAATAGTCAGAAAACTTTTGTTGGGTTCGATTCAATCCTCAATCTGCCTTCTGAATAACTAGAATTATGTGTGCCCCACCATGACCAACTGCTTTGGTGAACTGTGTTAGTCTGCGTTATATTCCTATGGAAAGATCACTTTACAAGATTGAATTTCTAATATATTTGAAGTCTGTATTCCTCCAGAAATTGTCTTGTTGTATTGTCTTGAATATTTTCTCTACTGCATTACTCAGATGGATACTAAAACCATTTTTACTAAAGTAACATTGTGATGGAATAAAGCAGTGGCTAAAGTCCAACATTTGAATTTATCACAAACCACAAAATGCATCCGGTTTCTGAGCTCAGTGAAAAGTGAAAATGTTTGGTTGGTGGTGGAGAAGTCAGTTCCCCTTGCCAGCACCTGCTAACTCAGCAGAAGGACAACAATAAAAGCACTCTAATCCAGTCTAGCATGGATTAGGATGAGACCTTCCCAGTCCAAACAGTTTCCCAATACTCTGTAATGCTATTTACCAGATTAAAGGACAATCACTGCTTTTCACTATCCCCAAATTCAAATATATTCTTCGTAACATTTCACACTTCTGTCCAGATCCCATGGTGAAATGGGGGAATTTTAGTGATAATACAATTGACTGTGTAAAATGTGATAGTGGTACCAGGCAGACACAGGAATGAGGAAGCCAGACAGGGTCAGAGGCACTAGGCTATGTGCGCAGAAAGCCTAGAAGTGCTAGAATACTGGAAGCTCCCACAAAGCCTCCTAGAATCCTTAGCACAGACCCACTGACTCAGTGGACTCCAGCCCTAAAAATGTTTGCAAAAATAAAGTTGTGAAGTATGTGGGATGCTCATCAAAGAGCATTAACTCTAGGCACAGGATTATTCTAAGCACAAGATTCTTAGCAATTGCACTAGTCTTATGACCACAGGGACGAATGCCCGTGTAACACAATGATTTATTATGATGACATATAAAAACCTGCACGAAGAAATGACACAGAAAAAAAAGAGTAACCCAAACAGAATTAAAGAATAAAATGCATAAGGACTGTAAGTAAAGTCACAAAATTGCTCTTTTAAGGTTTTGGTCAAGGAATTAGTAAAAAGCTTTCTTTCAGGTAATTGGAAAAAGAAAAATGCAAAGTACACAATACATTCTTCAGAGGTTAAAAATATACAGTACATTTAACTTCTAGTCTTCTGAATCTTTGCTTTTAAAATGGTAAATAATTTCATGTATCTGTACTCCCTTTGCTTTCTCTCCCTCTCTCACTGAGAAGCTCATTTTCCCTGTATTAGGACTTTCCAGGTTATAGGTTAAAATGGATGTAGAAACTGAAGATTTTAATGCAAGTCAATTAAGTTGCATTTAGTAATTTTCTACTCTGATGTGTATGTCAAGATTTTTTTCATATTATTTTTTCTTTTAATCTACTTAGCTCAAGATATTGTAAGACAGTGATTGTTGGTTTTAAATTAAAGAATAATGTCTAAGACATATCACTTAGAAATTCTTGAGCTCTCCAGATATTTGTGCAAGGCAAATTCATCTAATCTGACTTTAGAAGTTTGTATGTGGAAAGACTTTTCTTCCTGTGATTATAAGTGAAGAATAGATTTCTTAAATGATACACCTGCATTGGAGAGGAAGTAAATACTCCTGCTCAGTATTACAATCATATTTCTTTTCAGTTTCAAAATGTACAGCCATATAAAAAATAAGCCCAGATTTCCCCCCTTATTTGAATTTTATTGTACTTTAAATTATTTTATCTTTTACCATTACGTTCCTAAACAGAAGAATTTGACAAGAACATCTCCAGATTATTATTTTCTGGACAGTGTTTTTGCATCGTGCTTAGAATCTTGGCAAAAAGGAGAAGTCAACTGCTTGATAAGGTACCAGGAGCTGAGATGTATCCACACAAAGAAGACAGAGGGCTTATTTTATGCAGGCATGAAGAAAGAACTACACATATTGTGGCAGCATCATGAATGAAATGCCTGACAATAAAAGCTCAGAAAGGTTTGTCTGGTGACTTCCTAATGAAGCCAGGGCCACAGAGCCAGTTTCTAATAGCAACGGCCTTTATAAACAGCACCTGCTTGGCAAGTCAATTCATTCATCACCACGTTGTTTTCCACCACCAAACGAGGTTTCAGTCTTTTCAATTAAAAGTTCAGAATATATTTCCTTTAAAGCTTCACCTTAAAATTTGGAAACATCAATACACAACAACAGAGTTCTGAGGGTGATAGCAAGAGAATCTTGTAAGATCACTGAGAGCTCTAAATATTTATCACACAGGCACATACATGCTTGCACACTAATATATTCTATGAACTGATATCTTCTCATTTCTATGCCATCCTATGCTCCGGTATAAGTTCAGTGCCTGAGTCATCATGAGAGAGCAAATATTTGCTTAAAGAATAATGAGTCTGTATATGAAGAATGATTAAACTGTCAGGTGAGATTCGTGAACACACATGAATTGTTTTAAACGATTCTCATCATTCCATTATGTAATGGATGACCATTTGGAAGAATTTATGACAAATCTAAGTTGATAATCTCCTTTGTAAAAGTGAAATATAATTGTGGTAATTCCCATTGGTCTTTACCACTTGGAAAATAATTTCAGTTTCAATTTCTTATATGAGCATTATAAATATTTTTTAAATGAGGTTGTGTCTTATAATTGTTTTACAGAAAATTCATATTTAACTTAATATCAAATGGACATTTTTGTATGCCAGTGCACATGGACCTGAATAGCTTAGTTTTATTGTCATTATATCGCATGATATGGGCATACATGCGTTCTAATTTATGTAACTAAATTCATATGGATTGATATTCCAATTAGTCCATTTTTTTCAGTTTCAGACAACATAGCAATACAAAATTCTATCAGGGCATCCATTAAACATGAGCTTTCCCAGGCTTTTGGTTTCAAGCCTAGAGCAGAAGCAGAATGAAGTTCCAGACCAATAGCCAAACCACTCTTCTTTTAGTGTTTTTGCAATTATACCCTCACTCAATTTAAAAGTTGGTTTCCTTTTAGATCTCAAGAATAAAGGTTCTCAGCCAAGTCAATTTTGGCTGGTTGAGGTTATATCAGCATCTACATAGAAGATTTTAACAAAAATCCCCAGCCCTGGGCTTTGATAACTCCAGATTGCCAAATGCTCTCTGCAGAGTAAAGTAGGCTCTGGTTAGAATTATGGCCATGAGGAACTGCCCCCCCTTATTTAAATTATTTTGAACTTCATTCAGCTTCACCATTGTATGTCTCCCAGTACTCTGCAGGGTGAGATTAGCTCAAAGTATAGACCTATATCCTATAAGAAAAATATATTTCTTAGTTATGGTAAATAATACTGCAATAAACTTAGTTGTGCTGGTAGCTTTAGTATGGTTTTGTTTGTGATCATACAGGTAAATGCCCAAAAGTGGGATTGCTGGGTCATAGGGGAGCTCTATGTAGAGTCTTTTGAGGAACCTCCATATTGCTTTCCAAAGTGGTTGAACAAGTTTATACTCCCACCAAAGATGTAGTAAGGTTCCCTTCTGTCCACATCCCCTCCAGCATCTATTGTTAAGAGTTCTTGATTATAGCCATTCTAACTGAGGTGGTATCTCAATGTTGTTTTGATTTGCATTTCTTTTATGGCTAGGGAGGTTGAGAAGTTTATTGCAGCATTATTTACCATAGCTAAGATATGGAACCAACTCAGATGGCCCTCAGTAGATGAATGGATCAAGAAAATGTAGTACATATACACAATGGAATTCTATGCCTCCATCAGAAAGAATGACATTGCCCCATTTGTTAGGAAATGGAAAGGCTTGGAAAAAATTATATTAAGTGAAGTAAGCCAGGCCCAAAGAAACATAGGTCCCATGGTTTCCCTTATTTGCAATAACTAGTATATGTCTGCTACAAGCAAAAAGGGTCAGATAAGTTGATGTTAGGCAAAATGAACCCCAAGATAAGGACTCAAATGTTTTCTTGCTGTGGTGTCTAACATATTTATAAGATATTTCTTTGTTGCTTTGTATATCCCTCCCCCATGGTATAACCCTTGTTTTCACTGTATTTGATGTTGGTATAATTTGTGGAGGGAAAAGGAAAAAAAAACAATTGTTTAAATAGGGATACAGGTGACCCATTGCAACAATGAGATGTACAAGTCGTTATGTCTAAAATGAACTTTACAATATTGGGCAGGGGGTGGAGATGGGAAGGGATGGGAAGGGGAAACAAAAGAGGAGGCAACAATGCTTGAAAAGAAATGTACTCATTACCTTGCTCATGTAATTTTAACCCCTCTGTATGGTATTTGCACAATAAAAAATTTAAAATTAAAAAAATTTAAAAACAAAATAAAATATATTTCATATTAGTCAGGTTTGTGACAAAGATGCAGTAAGGGCTATTTCTGTCTTGTCTTTCTGGAACAAAAAAAACATTTGATTCCTTATTGTTAAACTTTATCATTTCTTTTTTAATTGTCCAATTACTCTTCTTGGCCCAAGACCTGACAAATACAGGGAATTTGGCACTGGTAATTTTGGGAAGCAGAAATCCTAGTAAGTATTTAAAGAAAAACTATTAAATGAAACCTCTGAGCACATGTTTTCTTGTACACGGGAAAATAATAACCTCTTGTTCTACATTTGAATGCTCTGTCTTGGCACTGATTTTAACTCCTGTCCATATTCTAAGTGCACAGTATATACCAGAGGCTCTAAGTATCATGGGAGGTACACAGAGACACGTGTAAAGATAAGAATAGCTATCTAGGATTCTTAAAATATTTTCTCAGTTAACATATATATATATATAAATATATATTTATAAATATAAATATATATAAACTATATATATATATATATATATATATATATATATATATATATATATGTTGTTGTCCATCATGGGGCTTGAATTCTGGGCCTGGGTGCTGTCCCTTAGCTCTTCAGCTCAAGCAAGTGTTCTACCACTTGAGCTACAGTGCCACTTCCGGTTTTCTGGTGGTTTTTATTGGTGATAAGAGTCTCATGGACTTTTCTGCCCAGGCTGCCTTTGAACTGTGATCCTCAGCTCTCAGCCTCCTTAGTAGCTAGGATTACAGGCATGAGCCACCAGCACCCGGCTAACTAAAATATTTTTAATGAGTATTTACTTCTTCTTAATTCTGAGATCTTGTCTCTCAATATAAACATCAGAGAAAAATAATTTCCCTGGACAAAAGCATCAGGTGTTATTTTGAGCTCTCCATTATTATGGCAAGTAGTATTTCCTTCTAGCTTGGCTGAAGTTCATAGGTATTACTTGTCATTTATAATTCATCTGCTAACGTGGGTATGATGTTTGAATGCATCATCTTGGTCATGTGATACAATGGTTTACCCACTCAGGAGTAAGATAGGAGGAAACTTTACCCTAAGCATTGACAGTTCGTTTGAAGAAGTACTTGACTGGAGTGGCCAAAGCAAGAATGAAGGGTGGGGGTAAACAGTTTTGTTAGTAACATATACTTCTTTATAAAGCTTAAGGACAAGGGCAATTCCTCAACCCTTCTATAACCTAACGCTGGCTAAACAATACATAAACTAGCATTGCAATCATCCCTGGATATAAAGGATCATACTTTTCACTAGTATTAAACAATATTGTATTGTAAAAATATTTCTGAGATTATGCAAATGGACAAGGCATATTATAGCTACTTCAACAAGTAACCAGAGTTTTTTTAATGGAAAACAATTGCTGTGTAAAGAAGTGAGATTCCATTTGTTGTTGTTGTTTTTAATGTACTATGTGATTTCTTGTTTCTTTTTTTTCTTTTCTTTTTTTTTTTGGTCCAGTCGTGGGGCCTGAACTCTGGGCTTGGGCGCTGTCCCTCAGCTCTTCAGCTCAAGGCTAATGCTCTACCACTTGAGCCACAGTGCACTTCCGGCTTTTTTCTTTTTGCTTATGTGGTGCTGAAGAATCGAACCCAGGGCCTCATGCATGCAAGCAAGCACTCTACTACTGAGCCACCTTCCAAGCCCTTCTTGTTTCTTTTGTATGTTCTTTCCACTATGGTATATCCCCTGTTGTTACTATATTTGATTTTGGCATCCTGGTATGGAATATAAGTTTATCTGAATTAGGTAAGGGAAGGGAAACAACAAAATAGTGAAACAAAGGACAAGGGGGCAACCAATGCAACATTGATATTCACAAGACAATATGTTGGAAATGATCTGAACATCTTGCAGGGGGATTGGAGAAGGAGGGAAAGTAGGAGAAAAATTAGGAAAATGGGTAACAAATTTGACAAGAAATGTACTTATTACCTTAGGTAACTGTAACCCCTCTGTACATCACCTTGACAATAAAATAAATAAATAAAAAGAAGCGCGCGTGTGTGTGTGTGTGTGTGTGTGTGTGTGTGTGTGTGTGTGTGTGTGTGTGTGTGTGTGTGTGTGTGTGTGTGTGTGTGTGTGTGTGTGTATGGTTAGCAACCACCAAATTAAAGGCATATTTCAACACCATTCAGTTTGAAATTTTCAAAGGACAATTATGCTGGGAATTTCAAAACTACAACAGTATCTAGTAAACTATTAGATAATAAAGAATCCTTAATTTCCATTTCTTGATAAAGAACCCAATGATGATGGGTTTTGTGAAAAATTTATTATACTATTAGGTAAAGTCATTAGAAATTCAATCATATAACCACAGTTCTCTATAGATTTTTTTTTTCTTTTCTTGTCCTTGGCCTTGAACCTGGGGCCTGGTTGTTGTCTCTGACCTTTAGTGCTCAAGGCTAGTAGTGCTCTACTACTCGAGCTAGCACCACTTTTTATTTCCTCTGAGTAGTTTATTGGAGATAAGAGTTTCACAGATTGTCCTTCAAATTATAATCCTTATATATCAGCCTCCTGAGTACTGAGTTGCTAGGATTACTGGTGTGAGCTACTAGCTTCCGGCTCTATAGATTTTTTATTTTACCTTACTGGATATAATATGTTTAATTGTATTAATTAAAACCTAAAATAATGTACTCTGTTTGGATTGTTGATGGGGATACTTTGATTTTTATAACATAGGAGGTAAACATTGCAAAAAGATAATGAGCAGAAAAAACAAGTACACATTTCAAAAACTTTCACTAAAAACAATGTTCAAAGACAATTCAGTCCTTTAAATTTTATTTTCAGCACAGAAATGAAAAACAATAGTTCAACAGTTTCATAGGCCTTATTAATATCTACAAGAGCCATTACTAATTCTTTCATACTAAGTTCACTCTGAATTGAACGATCTATCATCCATCTTATTTATTTCGACTTTCAGCTGGTATTGTCTTAATGGTAGCAAATTTCCTCTGCCAGTAATTACACACATTAGCCTAGTTTATTTCCTTTGACTCAATACATTAGAAAATATCACTTCTTTCACTACTTGAAGATTTATTATTGGCATATATCATGTTTTCTTTACATGTCAGAACCATAAACAATGATATATAGGGAGGAAATTTAATATTATGTGGGAATTTCCAATTTTTTTTAAAAGTTATTTTATTGTAAAGATTCTATACAGAGGGCTTGTGTTACACAGGTAAGGCAATGAGTGCATTACTTATCGATCATTGTTACTCCTTCCTTTGATGTTGTCCCACCATACCTTCCCTACCCCCTTTTACACTCCTCCCTACCCCCTACTCACCCTGCCCACCCAAAGTTGTAAAGTTTGTTTCGAATATACTATCCTGTGGGTATTGTTGTTGCAATGGGCCATCCTATGTCCTTGTTTCAGTGTTTTGTTATTTCCTTTCCCCTGCCCAGGTAATAGAAGTGTATATACAAGATGCAGAGTATCAAAATCAAGTACAGTAACAAAAAGGGGTATACCATAGGGGGAAGACCATACAAAGGAAACAACTAATAAAAAAGAATCACACAGTGCATTTAAAACAATAACAACAACAGCAGACCTCTTGTGTCTGTATCTTGGGGTTCATTTCACTTATCATTTTTTTTAAAATTTGTATTGTGAAAATACTGTACAGAGGGGTTACAATTACATGGGCAAGATAATGAGTACAGGGGCTGGGAAGGTGGCTCAATGGTAGAGCGCATGCCTTGCATACCAGGGGCCCTGGGTTCGATTCCTCAGCACCACATAAGCAAAAAGAAAAAAGCCGGAAGTGGCACTGTGGCTCAAGTGGTAGAGCGCTAACCTTGAGCTGAAGAGCTGAGGGACAGCGCCCAGGCCCAAAGTTCAGGACCCATGACCGGACCCAAAACAAACAAACAAACAAACAAAAAAAGATAATGAGTACATTTCTTATCAAGCATTGTTGCCTCCTCCTTTGTTCCCCCTTTCCATCCTTTCTCATCCTCCCCCCGCCCCCCAACCCTCCCCCACCCCCACCAAAGTTGTAAAGTTCGTTTTTCCACATAACGACTTGTACTTCTCATTGTTGCAATGGATCCACCTGTATCCCTATTTAAATGATTTGTTTTTTCCCTTCCCTTCCACAAATTATACCAACCTCAAATACAGTGAAAGCAGGGGTTATACCGTGGGGGAGCGACATACAAAGCAACAAAAAATAATCTTATAAATGTGTTAGAAACAATCACATGAAAGAAAAAAAACATTTGAATAGATATCTTGGGGTTCATTTCCCTAAAATCAGCTTATCTGACCTTTTCTGCTTGACTCAGACATATACTAGATACTGTAAATTAGAGAAACCATGGGACCTAAGTTTCTTTGGGCCTGGCTTATTTCACTTAATATAATTTTTTCCAAGTCTTTTCATTTCCTAACAAATTTACCATAGCTAAGATAGGGAACCAACCCAGATGCCCCTCAGTAGATGAATGGATCAAGAAAATGTGGTATATATACACAATGGAATTCTATGCCTCCATCAGAAAGAATGACATTGGCCCATTTGTTAGGAAATTGCCTCACTTATCATCTTATATGGCCATATGAACATAGCTTTTGACCTTTACAGCCCATCTGATAAGCTTATCCTATATGTATACTAATTATTGCAAATAAGGGATACCATGAGACCTATATTTCTTTGGGTCTGGCTTATTTCACTTAATATGATTTTTCCAAGTCATTTCATTTCCTAAGAAATGGGGCAGCATCATTCTTTCTGTTGGAAACATAGAATTCCATTGTGTGTATGTATATATATATATATTTTTTTTCTTGATCCACTTGCATTTGGGTTGGTTCCATATCTTAGCTATGGTAAATAATATGCAGGGATTTCTATTGTGCAAAAATATATTTTACAAGAAGGAGAAGCTGGGAAGGTGGCTCAGTGGTAGAGCACTCGTCTTGCATGTGGTGCTGTGGCTCAAGTGGTAGAGCGCTAGCCTTGAGCTGAAGAGCTGAAGGACAGTGCCCAGGCCCCGAGTTTAGGCCCCATGACTGGACCCAATATATATATATATATTACAAGAAGGAATATGGGTTTTCATAAAATTTCCCTCAGTCTTTGTTTGAAAATTCAGCTTAGTCACATCATTTTTCATGTTATTTAAAAAAAATATATATATATGGATCCAGCATACTATTACCATAAATAATAATATCTTATAAAAATAAAAAGTTATTTCACATCTTACATGTAGGTATTGCAGTAAGAAATGATATAATTTGGTACAACTCAAATTGGGAAATTGGGAAATTAGAAAATTTAGAGAGAAATAGGTTACAAATTAATAATGCATTCCCATATGTTTTATTAGCAATGTGTTATTAGCATACCATACTACATATACATATATATATCACATTGTTGTGAAGAAAGGTAAAATCTGCAAAATAAAGAAAAGAAGAAAGCAGAATACAAAATGTTGAGGCGAGAAGTAAACTAGAGATCATTTCTTTTTCAGACAAGTAGACTTTGATCCTACCATTACTTTGGGAAAGAAAGGTACGCTTTTTCATTCAGACACAACTGCTGCTAGTGAGTAAGGATAGGAACAACAACGATACACATTTCATCAAATTGCTATTGTTATTTGTAAATCATGTAAATCCCCTAACATAAATCTTAATAGACAAATGTTCCGATGACAGATACCATTATTTGTGAGTAGATACAGTCAAATATAGAATGGAAGACTTTATCTGGCTCTATGATTCATACAGCCAATCAAAATATGATTTTGCCTACTTACAAAATTTATGTTGAAACTAAACTCATAGTTCAAAATTATTAACAGGTCTGGCACTTAAGAGTTGGTTAAGTTATGAGGATTTAGCCTTTCTGAATGGGAACCTTACAAAAGGGCTATAAAGGGCTACCCAGACTATCATGTTTTTGCTAAATGAACTCATTGCCACAAGACACCATGTTAGAGGCAGAGATCAACCCTCACCAGACATGGAAGGCTGTGATTACTTGATCTGGGCTTTCCAACCTCCAGAACTTGGGAAGCTTAATTCTGTTCTTTAAAATGTTCCCATTATCAGATATTGTGTGGTGATAACATGCACAGGCTAAAATATTTGGGTTTTCGTAAAATTTCCTTCAGTCTTGGTTTGAAAATTTCAGCTCAGTTACATAATTGTTCATGTTAAAGTCATTTGAAAGTTATATAGAGTCTAGCATAGAGTTGTCATCAAAACTGATATGTCATAAAAGGTATGGCCAAGATATATAAAATTATTTTTTACTTAAGTAATGTAATGTAATTACTTAAGTAATGTAATTCTCTGGAGATATATATATATATATATATATATATATATATATATATATATATATATATAGAGAGAGAGAGAGAGAGAGAGAGAGAGAGAGATCTATCTCTATCTATCTGTATATCTATATACCGATATAGATAATCTATCTATATCGATATATATAGAATGAATGCAATATATATAGATAGATATAGATATAGAATGAATGCAATGAGAATTTTAATCCATTCATATGATGGAAGTCACTATTTAGCAATGAAATCTGTCAATAGTTATGAGGAAGTCCTTTAGTGCCTTCCTGCCTCCGTTTCCTAGACTCTATGAAATGTAAATCTAGAACATTGTCCAAAATTATTGGGCTCTCTAAATCACACACTCAGTTGAATTTCAGTGTATATTAGTGAGAAATAATACTTAGCATTAGTTCAAATTCACTTTGTACTCCACATAATTATATCATGAGTACATTTCTTACTGGTAAAAATTTAATCTGTTTTTCTTTTTCATTAGAATTTTTCTCTTAATTTTGGGGCAAATTTTTCCTTTTGCTTATGGTTTAAATTGTTAGCAGGGAGTAAGATAAATATTTTTGTCTATGAAGCAAACAGAACTTTACAAATCACAGCCTTAGTTTGAACAGTAATTTGTCATTGAAAAGCTAATGATTAAATTACATTTTTTCAGCACAAGGAAAAACATTAAGAAATGAGTTTGGTTTGTATTTTTGATATATTATTTATAAACAGTCTTTCCTGAGGTGATTTTTAACTTTATGAAAATATTCTTGAAGAAAAACAAAAACAATATAATTAATTAAAAAGTCAATATAATTGTCTTTTTTCCTTTTCTTTATGTTTTTGGCACAGATTCTCACAATATAGTTCAGACTTTCACCTCAGGATCTCCCTCAATCTCCAAACTACTACGGTGAAAGATGCATTCCAGCATGCATGGCTTTTTAAATTGTTTACTTTTTTTCCCTCTTTTTCAGTGCTGGACCCTCAGAGCCAATATAACTTCACAAGAATTGTGATATCTAGTTATCTTTACTAAAATTGGTAAACATCTTTAAATGAAAGATTGAGGTGTTATACCATGAAGAAAAACATTCTTCATAGGGTTAGGGTTAGGGTTAGAGAAAATGTGAATGCATTACTTAACAGATTTGTTTTATTCTGATTAGCCTCACTTTACTCTTGTCAATAACCCTAGCAAACTCACATACACCAGAACCTATCTTACCTATAAAATTATGTAGATGACCTATAAGTATCTTAATTAGCACAAGTAAAAGTTAAATCATGAATACTGATAGTAAAATAGAGTTGATATATTCCAATCACTCAACAGCTACCAGATTAGATAGTGTTGTCCACGTAGGGTCTAATAAGATGAAGGTCAGAAGGGCAATTATGTAGGCATTGTGAAGTTCACAGTTCAGTACCATAGTCTATTGCCATAATTGAATTGCAAGACAGAAAAGAGGAAATAATCTTGAGAAGACGTTTAGCTCTGCCACTAGAGCTGCTACTTCATAGGTGGATACAGTTTTAGAGCTTGGGTAGGAATGAGTAATATAGAAATGGCAAAGTAAAGTTCGTTTTTTGACATAAGGTCTTGTACATCTCACTGTTGCAATGGGTCCACCTGTACCCCTATTTAAACAATTGTTTTTTCCCTTCCCCTCCACAAATTATACCAACATTGAGGGGAAGGAGGAGTAGGGTTTGGGAGATGGGAAGGGATGGAAAGGGGAAACAAAGGAAGAGGCAACAATGCTTGATAAGAAATGTACTCATTATCTTGCCCATGTAATTATAACCCCTTTATACGGTATTTTCACAATTAAAAAAAAGAAATGGCAAAATACATTTGTTAATTGTTAGAATGTTGGGCATTGCAAATGTGAGGTATTCTCTTAATTTTCAGAGAAGCAAGTCGAAGGACTTTCCTCTCCCTGGAGATGGGATCATACAGAAGAATTTTTTCCATTGATAAAAGCAAAGAGACAAAAAAAAAGTGGGAGCATGAAAAAGATTTAAAAGCAGTAATATCAGGATTCTCTCTGGACTCCATAGAAAGCTAGGGTCACTGTAGACTTCTTGGCTTGCACTCTGAAGCTGTCTGCTCTCACTTCACACCTACCTAGGGGGACGGATATTCCTGAATGACAATGGGGAAGTGGAAACTAGTGACTCAAATACAAGTCTAGCTCCCACCCAAAACCCCCCAGTGTCCAACTAACATGAATGAGCCAAGGGACAAAGTATCTGGTCATTTCCCAGTCACTGACTCAAGCCAAGATAGCTCCTGAACATGTGAGTACAGCAGTGGGTATAGCCAGTTGGGAGGATCCTGTTCCCAGTAGCTTTCTGCTGGGAAATTACAAATAGTCTATGTGATGAATACCATCTTGTTTTCTAATGCTTGTTAAAAAGTGGGAAGCATTTGAGAACCAATAGATAATGGGGCAGGCAGAAGTTGGGAAGAATTCTTCCTAACATCTTCATTTTTTTAAATCTCTTATTATTTAACTAGTGTCACAATTCCCCTCCTGGGAATTTATCTAACAGATCATAGACAAGCCTACACTAAAGCTATCAGCACAATCATATTTAATGGAGCATTATTTATCATAACCAAGATAGGAATCAACCAAGATATCCCTCAATGGATGAATGGATCAAGAAAATATGAATATATACACAATGGAATATTCCTCTTCCATCTGAAAGAATGATATTGGGCCATTGAAAGGAAATGGAAAGACTTGGGAACAAATATATTAAGTGAAATATGCCACATCCACAGAAACACAGTTTATAATGTTTCCCTCATTCTGCCTATAAGTCAATAAGTAAACACACTGGGTTGCATGCAAACCATAAAAATGAATTAACTGAAGTATAATAGAATCTATAGAGAGCTTTTAGAATTCTTTAAAATTACTAGGCCAAAGCAAAACAAAATAAGTATTAGGAAATGAATATATCTAAGGGGAAAGGACAGTGCCAAGTGGAGGGGTAGAAGAATAAAAGGGGAATGGGGAAGAATACAGGCAAGCATTCATTGCATATACCACAAAATTGAGAAAAATAAGAGGAAGGATGTGTAGAAAGAGGGTGAAGCTGTTGAAGGGATGGCACAGATCAAGATGCATTTTATAAACCATTAAATGACAAACAATGCATAACCTAGACATTAAGAAAAGGGAGGAAAGGGGTGGGTTGGAATGGGTGGGTGAGAATGTTGAAAGGGGTGACATTGATCCAGATACCCTGTTTTCATAAACAGTTTTACTGAATGGCAATTCTTTTGTATGACGACTTAGAGATAATAAAGCATTAATGGAAATGGAGAAGGAAATGGGGAAAATGGGACAGAGGCATAAAGACATACATGAACACTAAGATAAAGTTTATGAGAGAAAGAGGAAGGAAGGAATGAGAGAGGTAGTCATTGTTATTCTGAGCGTTTTACATAAAAAGACAAGGACATCCTTTGAGATTCTCCTCAGGAAGAAGACTCAAGGATTCCATCAGTTTCCCAAAGTTGCTATTTCTCTTCTAGTATATGAGGACCAAGATAGACTTCAACTACACTCAGCAAGTCCTTTCTTAATATTGGTGGCATTGTAGTGTAATCTCTTGCAAATGTGTGGATCCCTGAACCATCAGAGACTGGGGAAGTGAATGCCACTCATGCCATCATATGTTGATAAGAACAAATACCCAGGCTGTAAGGTCATTGCACCAGGAAAGACTTGTATCAAAGAATTGAGATGCAAATCCATTAGCTGAAATACATAAATGTCCTATTGATGTGGTTGGTCCTTGTATGGAGAAAAATAGCACAGTATAGAACAGTTATCTCAAGGTTTGGAAGTGGTAACTAAGGAGAAATAGGTAAAGCATGGCAAAGTTGGAAAAACATGAACCATTTGACATTCCTGGTTTCTCAGATGGTAAAGCAATATGATTTTTATTTTTTATTTTTCTGTCGGTCATGGGGCTTGAACTCTGGGCTTGGGTGCTGTCCCTCAGCTCTTCAGCTCAAAGTGAGCACTCTACTGCGTGAGCCACAGTGCCACTTCTGGTTTTCTAGTGGTTTATTGGAGATAAGAGTCTCACAGACTTTCCTGCCCGAGCTGGCTTTGAACCGAGATCCTCAGATCTCAGCCTCCTGAATAGCTAGGGTTAGAGGTGTGAGCTACCGGTGCCCAGCAAATATGAATACTTTTTAGAGTTTAAGAGAGGTGAATCAGCAGTTAAGTGATTATTGATCTGAATCATCGAGATATATGATTGTAAAAGCATTGCATTATAATTTGGAATAATTCAAAGTCTTGTCTATGGCAGAACAAGTTTGATTTTAATAACCACAGTCATCTCTGATGATCCTTAAGTGAACTACAGATGGAACAATGAAAAGGCATCAATCTCCAAGGCTTTTGGATACTGAGGCTCTTGCAAGGGATCTATACCTATCTCTCTCTCTCTCTCTCTCTCTCTCTCTCTCTCTCTCTCTCTCTCTCTCTCTCTATCTATCTATCTATCTATTTATCTATCTATCTATCTCTCTATCTACACTGTGTATTGATCAATCCATTTTAAATTTTGTGGGATTAATATAGAATAAAAGTTTTTTTTTCATTTGGGACAACAAAGCTCAGTGAGTTTTGAGTGAGAGGAAATATGTGATGAATCCTGTGATGGTCCCATTTGCTGTCTTAAAGTTTCGATGCTGTAGCAGAAGGAAGAAGAACCTATTTAGAATCAAGTGGATGACCTGGGTTGAGAAAGAGATATGGAAGGCAATAGAGAACCACATGGATAGAGCTAAGAAGACAAGGTCCTAGGCAGGAAATTGACAAGAGGATCATCTCTGCAGATGTTTGCAAGAAACTGCTCAAGCAGTAACCAGTGCACTAATCAACTTTAAGCAAAGGTCCAAAGATGGACAATTTCCATGTACTCCCTGACCTTCCCATACTACAGTGGTACTTACAATACACTTGAAAATATATATACATTCTCAGAAATTTTTAATGAATAAACCATAGTTTTACAACAGCAGCATTATTGAAAGTAAAGAATCATTTCACAATATCCACCTTCAAAGGAGAAATGACTACCAATAATTTATTGACATGGTTTCCATAATCTTGAATATTGAAACTTTGTTTTGCTGGGCGGTAGGGATAGTTAAGTTGTGGGGTTTGAAACTCTGTCCCTGAGCTATGTTTCAAGGCTAGCACTCCAGCATTCTACTAAATTGTGCCACAGCTACCCTTCTGACTTTCTAGTGGTTAATTGGCTATGAGAGTCTCAAGATCTTTTCTGCCTGGGCTGACTTTGAACTGTAATTCTCAGATTTCAGCTTCCTAAATAGTTAGGTTATAAGGACTTAGCAAGTTTTCTTCTTCTTTTTTTCTTTTTTCTTTTCTTTTCTTTTGTTTTAAATTCTGTGTTGAAGATCAAATCCAGGGCTTCACATACATTAGTCAAGTATGGTATCACTGCATTATACCCTCACCCCTAAATATTATACTACTCCATACATAGAGATTACTGTATATAATTTTAAGAATTTCATATGGTAAATAAATTATCAGAATTGATTTAACATTGCAAATCACCTATTAGAATTTCCTTTAATAAAGGAAATAAGAGTTAATACCCCTGAACTCATAAAGAAATGTTATATCCACTGAAAAATCAGCGTCATTATTGTCTTAGCTGGAAAAATAGTTTTTGTATTTTTAATCCTGATGAATCATCATTACTATTAAAATTCTATTGAATTACATTTAATCATGATTTTCTTTGATTGGTCAATATAGTAATATAATATCTTGACAAACAAACTCATTCTTTTTTGTTTGTTATCTTTAAGCAGTTGTACAAAGGAGTTGCCATTTAACAAAGAAATTTGTAAATACAATGAATCTTGATCAATGTTACCCCTTTCAACATTCTCCCCCATTCCTTCCAACCCACTCCTTTACTTGTCTTACTTTTGTAGGATATACATTGAATTCTTTCTTTTCTTTTCTCTCTTTCTTTTATTTTTGGTCAGTCATGGGGCTTGAACTCTGGGCGAGGCTACTGTCTTTCAGCTCTTTAGCTCAAGGCTAGTGCTCTACCATTTGAGCCACAGTGCCACTTCCGGTTTTCTGGTGGTTTATTGGAGATAAGTGTTTCATGGACATTCCTGCCTGAGCTGGCTTTGAACCACGATCCTCAGATCTCAGCCTCCTGAACAGCTAGGATTACAGGCGTGAGCCACTGGCACCCGGATACATTGAATTCTTTACTGCACTAACATCAACACTTGACAGCCTAACCATAATACTATGATCATATTTGAATCTGAAAGACATTACAAATGTGCAAAAGCACTTGTAGTTGTATGAATTACATCATGCATGTGGAAACTGTTACATAGTGAGAAAAACTTACTTGTACAGTTAGGCAAAGCTCCAGACCATGTTCCATTAGCTGTGCACTGCCGAACTGAAGGTCCAGAAAGAACATACCCCTCCATGCAAGAATAAATGACTGAGCTGGAAAATGTGGTACCATCAACTCTAAAGACTTTCCCATTGGCTGTGGTTCCTGGGTTACCACATTGAACAGCTACAAAAAAAATGTTTAATATTTATTGTAAAAATAATGCAACTAGAAACAGTTAAAGACTAAATGTTTTTTGTTCAGATTGCCCAGAGAAGGAATAAAATCTTCCAAAATAAGCAGTGAACATTTTGTATATATAGTTGAAGTTCAAAATGAATTTATGTGGATTTTATTAGCTTAATTACTAGTAAGCAAATAAAAATAACAGATACTTTAAACTTTGTACTTCAGTACAAACCTTGCAAATTAAGTGCATTGCTATTGAGTATTGCAAAAAACTTCAGAGAAGAATTATGAGAATCTCTTCCTAAAATATACTCATATAAAGTTGGGAGATATATAACTATAATAAGATGTAATAGAAATTTACTGTATTTATACTTTTTAGGGGGCAAATGTAAAATACACAATTTGAAAAATTATAAACATTCATGCATATTTTATATAAAGATAAGAATGAGTTGCATTAAAATTATCTCTATTTCTTGTGTAAGAATGCAAAATATAAATTGACTAAAATTTAAGTGACTAAAATTTAGTAATAACATTTATTACATTTTCCACTCAAATAGGACTAAAGAAATCATTTAATTATTGACCATTATGTAATATGTTTAACTATTTGCAATTTAAAATTTAAAAAAGTATCTTAAAAGTGATCTTGTAACAAATGTAATATAAATTTTATTGTTCTATCAGAAGATATTTTGTAAACTTATAGAATTTATGTATAAAATTAATGAAATGTGCTTTCCTGCCTTCAAAAAATTTACATTCTAAAATTTTAAATTCTAAATTGTATTTTCAGCAGAAACTCAGACTAAGAACAACTTTAATTACTAACTTCCAAAATAAAATTCTGGGAAAATTTGTCATTTATATTGCTCCAGAACCTTGACACAATGTAAAAAATGATTCATCAAAGTCTCATGCTTGTTTTCAAGTGTCATGTAATTCACATATTCTGTCAAATTTGTACACAGTGAAAGCAGGACTTTCTTTAGTGATGGCGATTTTAAGGCGAAACCAAATTACACTGTCATCCTGTGCTTCCACTTTCCCTTACCTACTCCTCACATTTCTCCATAAAAATAGTTTTAGTAGAACTAAACACAAAAGAGAATGAAGGGAGAAAAAAGAATCAGGAATTCAATATATATCCTAAAAAGTAAGACAAGTGAGGGAAGGAGTGAATTGGGAGGGATGGATGAGAAAGCTAAAAGGGGTGACACATATCAAGATGCATCATTGGTGTTCATATACTGCTTTGTAAAATGGCCACCCCTTTGTACAACTATGAAATGATAATAAAAATAAGGTACTAATCACCAGCAAAATAAAATAAGAAAAGTTGGGGAATATGGATAGGTTGGTGGAACCAAAGCAAAGAGGTAGCAACTAATTTTCCTGAACTCTTGGGAATAGATTTCTAAATGAATTTGTTGTCACTTGTTAACAAAGTAATATTTACAGTTAGCAGTCCATTAAAAACAAAGAAAGAAAGATACTAACTTCACAACAGTCAGGAAGAAACAAAGAGTTTCAGGAAAGAGAACAGAGCTAAGATTTGTCCCTCAAATTCATACCACTAGTGACTACTTCTAAGTAGCTCCTACCTTTCATCCATCAATTGCTGAAAGCATTCATGAAACCAGAGCTCTCTTAATCTCATCGATCCTAAAATCTCATCTATCACACTGAGGTGTGCTTTGCTTCACTAATCTCCTACAGATTTGTCAATCCAGTCCAATTGACTATGAGGACACACTGTCAAACAGTGCTCTATTCATGTGTATTATTCTTGAGATTACCTTTGCATTCTGGTTGTCTTCCAGTCCAACTCCCATTAGCTAAACATGTTCTTTCTTCTGAGCCATGAAGGATATAACCAGTATCACAGGCAAAACGTACAGTGCTTTTAGTTCTGAAATCACTTTCTTGTCTAGAACCATGACCAGGGGTACCTGGATCCCCACATGTACCAGTAGCATCACCTGCAATGCAGGAAATTCAAAATTAATTTGCTAATTCACTAGTTAGGCCAATAGCATAGTAGATGTTTACTTTTGTTTGCACTGCCTTTTAACATTACTTTGGTGGAGTATGAATGCAATTTGTATTTCCCATCAGAAGAAATGCAACAAATGAAAAAGAAAATCTCTGTGGAACACATTGCCATTTTTCTTTTCAGTGATATTTTATAGGTATTTGATTAGTGCTTCTAGACCTAGCTAATTACCAAGCTAATGGAAAATTTGTAACTGAGAGTAATATGAATTCAAATGACAATGCTCTTATCAAACTAATACTACAAACAAAATTTAGAAATTCACATTTTCCTTCTCTGAATTTCCTAATTACTAACAAGTTTTTCATTGTTGTTGCCCTACATCTGTGGGGTGCCATTCCATGCAAATATACTACTGCTCTACCTCTAATTTCTCCCTTAATTTATTGTAACAGTGAATATTGACTTAAAGTGAACTCTGTTCTATTCCAGTTGGGAAAACATAAAAAGAAATTAGAAACAAGCAAAAATGAAAAGCTATAGTTTAATCTCCATTAAGGATTTGGTTCATATGTACATGTCCACCTTTTGATTTTAGTACTAATAATTTTCTCACCTTTTACTCTGTGCCTTCATCATTTCTTAAACAATTTTAATCAAAGTCGTCCAAGTATCAATTCACACTGGGAAGAGGGTACAAAGTCAAGCATATATGCTTTGAAAATTCTCTTTCTAGATGCCATTTTTGCATGTTTCGTGTATGTGGAAATATTTTCACCTCTCTAGTGATACATATTAAAACCACAGAAATATATGTTTTATTTAGTTTAATAGCAGTTCCTTAATCCACTTCGAGAAGGAGGTATGTATAACCAATCACCAGAGAGTGAAGTTATAAGTTATTACTCCAAAAATAAATGCTTAATTCTCATCAAAGTCAGCTTTAAGGTCACATGTAAATGATTGTTCTTAGAAAATTGTGATTAAAATTGAAATCCTAAGCAGTTACTTCATAGAGATTAATAGTTTCAAGATTTGGAAACAAAAAGGTCCTTTCACAATGTTCATCTTGAAAGGAGAAATGGCTACCAATAAGTTACTGACATGACTTCCTTAAAAATAGAAAAAAATTGAGACTGGATGTTCTACACACTTGCAGAGGTAAAAGTATCACAAATTTTAGAAGAACCCTGTGCTGAGTTAGCAAAAGCCATCTCAAAAACAAAATTAAAAGCCCCAAGATAGTAGCTCAAATGAGAAAGCTCAAAGGGAGAGTCTCTAGAAATAATATAAGAAAGAAAGGAAAATTTGAGAGAATCTATTTGATATCTATTAAAACAGAATAACTGTTTCCTTTTCCATTTTCATATTTTGTAATCAAGAAAATTCACACAAGGATAGTATTGTAAAGCTCCATAGTGTTTTACATAAAGCTGAACATGGCTCCACACACACACACTTCCCTACACATATTGTGCTATTGCCAAAGTGATACCTGAGCAGTGAGGTTGTGAGCCACTCCAGTGGCCATTTAACTGGCAAGTCCTTGATGACTGGCCTAGGAGAGAACGCTTTCCTGTGCAAGTGTAGTGCACAGTGGCCCCAAATGTATACTTCTCGCCGGACAAGACTGCATTAGGAGGAACCCCAGGCTGTCCACAGTCAATCACTACAATACATAATTATTGGATATAAAATTTTTTTATATCTCCTATCGAACATCCTGAACCAACATGCTTATGAAAGAATTCAGAAGTACATTTTCTACTTGTTCATCTAAGTCATCCAAAAGTATCACATCTTACCTCTATGAAAAGTGGCTTCAAAATATATCATCGAATTTATATAATTAGAATTATGGAAGCTATTCGATCAACCTACCTTTCTTATGAAGAAGTTTAATGGAACTTAAAATATAATTATGAAATAATGTGTAAGAGAAGTGTACAAACATTCAGGTGGTTACAATAAGTCTGTGGGCATGGTGTGTGCATTCATGCACATGTACATCCATATCTGTGTACCTGGCCAAAGATACACACATAGAAAGAGGGGTATGGTAGGTTGGTGAAATAAGGGTATAAGAAGCCATCTAGGATTCAAAGTAATGCCGTGTACACAAAAGGTTTTACTTTGTTGTTGTTGCTTTTAATGTAGTATGTGATTTTTTTGTCTGTTTTGTATGTTCTTCCACCTATGGTATATGCCCTGATGTCACTGTATTTGATTTTGGTACCTTGATATTTATACGTGTGTGTGTTTGTGTGTTTATTTTAATTAGAGAAGAGAAAGGGAACAATGGAATGGTGAGACAAAGGACAGGGGGTTGTAAACGAATGCAACAGATATATACACAAAACAATATGTTGGAAATGATCTGTACAACTGGGGGGGGGTGTTGGGAAAGAGGGAAAGTAGGAGAAAAATGAGGTAAAGAGTAAAAAGTTTGGCAAAAATGTACTTATTATCTTCTTTATGTAAATGTAACCCTTCTATACATCACCTTGACAATAAAAGTGATAATAAAATTATATATATGCATAACAAAGAAGATGGTGTGAAGGTGGATCTGTGATTCACAGTGTATCTTAAGAACAAAATCATTCAATTGCTGATGTGCCATAGTGAGGAAATATTTGTTGTTTTGCCATTTAAAACACTGCTGGGCATAGCAGAAACCAAAGAATCTACAATATTCTTTATAAGATAGAGGTGGCTTGGGAAATTAATGTGTGCTTTCTATTAGCCAGACTTAGAAAAAGCTATTGTGCCATATATTTCTACAGTCAAATTGAAAATTATTGAAGGACCCATAAATGTAATAGGACCTTTAGGTACTTAGCACACAACAGGGAGTAATACAAGAAGGAAAAAGGAAAAAGTCTATGAGAGCTAAGTAATCTCAAGAAACTTCAGGTTCACACAGCCTATAAATCATTTTTACTTCTAATGATCTAGCTAAACAAAACCAATTAAATGATTTACAACCATCTACTAAAAGAAAGCAATTAAATTCTAGCCATCAGGTCAATTTGCTAAATGATTTACAGAAAATCTGCAATTTTATGAGTATGATAAAAAACTTTCTTTGTTAATACTTGTATATGGTCAGAAATTTTACTTCATGAATATAAAAGAAATGCTTCTTGATAATAAATGATCATAAAATAATTTTATAAGTAAACAACTTAGGATCTGTTACTTAAAATTACTTGCATAATAATTTATTGACACACTAAACCTTAACTCTAGTTTTGCTATTCTGTATCGAGTCTAAGCCTCAATAATTCTTTCAGTGTGAGACCTGTCAGTTGATTGAATCTTTAGGATTTTCTAGGCATATATTTTTCTAAGTTATTCAGAATTACTTCTATTAAATTATTTTTCAGTAAAATAAATTTGATTTATCTCTGTTAAATTATTTTCTCATAACCTGTGTGAGTCATATACTGGCCCTTTAATAAAAATGTAGCAAAACAATATCATTCAGTGTTCATTGACATGGAAGATGCGTGTATTAACATTATTGTACTATTTATTTGTATGTGATACATATTTAGTATCAGTAAGTTGTAAATAACACATTTGTTTACAGTTCCAAGTATTCATAAGCTATAAAAGCTACTGATATTAAGACTAATTTTGCTAAATGAAATTTCAAATAGTAACACAGCATAAAAATATTAACACAAAATAAACAGGATTGCTATCTTTAGATATAGTAGCAGAATATGAAAGACAATGACTATCATAGTTTGTTTACTCCACTTAAGCTAAATTTCAAAGAATAATGGAGAAAATTTAATACATATATGTATGTGTATATTTTATAAAGACAATAAACATCGATATTGCTTCCCCAGCCTAATCTCAAGGAAGAATTCACATTATCTACTTACTGATACATTCTGGTAAGGGTTTGTCCCATTGCCCATTTGGTTGACATATCAGAACTGATGATCCAAATAAAAAATATCCAGGATTGCAGTCGTAGAAAACCACAGTGCCATAGGTGAAATTTCCATGTTCGATTTTGCTTTCACGTTTGGAATTGGCTGGAATTCCGGGATCAGAACAATTGACCACTAAAGAACGACAAATTTTTATTTTTATTTATTTTTTACTAATATACATATAGTTCTAAGAAAAGCTTAGTTTTCTGAACTAAATTCATATAAATGAAAAGTTTACAAGATACAATCAATCCATGAAGCAGTTACAAATTGGACTGGATTTGTGTTATGAAAAATATGAGGATAAAATTAGCAATATTTTCATAAGATCAGCTCCATAAAATTATATTGTCACAGATTTCCAAATGCCTTCTCTTTCTGGATGTGGTGCCACTCAGGGCTGGAATTCAGAACCTTGAGTCTTTCTCAGCTCTTTCACTTACGGCTACTACTCAACCACTGGAGTCACATCTCCACTCTAAGAATGACATTTATTAAGCAGATGGTGACTATGGCAGGGAGGGGGGAACAAAAGCATAGACAGTTGATTTTCCTCACTTTGTTTTATTTTTGCCAATCGTGGGGCTTGAACTCTGGGCCTGGGCACTGTTCCTCAGCTCTTCAGCTCAAGGCTAGGGCTCTGCCACTTGATTCACAGCGCCACTTCCTCTCCACATTTTTTTATTAACGTCATTTTGACATGTCTATTTATGTATGCAATGTACCTTAAGCAGAGTTATCTTCCCCTTTATTCTCCCTCATCACCCTATACCCCATTCTCAAGATCATCCCTACAGTCATCTCATTGTTCCATTTTTCACACTTGCTCATAAAGTGTTTAGACCATATGCACACTCTTTCACCCTGTCCTTCCATCTTAACCTCACACTACTGGCTGCACACACCACATAAGATTTGTGTTACATTCCTGTCATTTTTTATTAAATGCTAATTGTTTAAAGGGATTTCACCCTGGGATCTCACATATGCCCACAGACTTAATCAGATCAAGTCCTTGGTTATTCTCACTTTCCCCATCTCTCCTATCCTCTTCCATTAATTCTGAAGCAAACTTGAAGTTAAATTAGTCTCTATGTGGTTTTACACAAACGCTGAAATGGGTAAAATACAATAATATTAATCACTGGTAAAACCTGCCAGTGTGGCTTTTATAAATAAATTTAACTATTTTAGAATGAAAGTAAGGCATTGATAATGAGATGACAGCAATATTAAAGTGCTTTTGGAATTAGTTTAAAACTAATCTTTACTCACACAGATATGTTAACACCATGTCCAAAAGAGATGTAGTTCAACTTTACCTTTGCACACAGGAGGAGGGTGACTCCACTGTCTGTTTGCCTGGCATTGGGCCTTTGTTGGTCCTTGCATAAGATAACCAGTGTTGCAAGAGAATGTGACCACATCATTAAAGTTGAAACCATTTCCACTTGTTCTTCCATAAATTGGACTTCCAGGATGACCACAGCTTACAGCTAATATCATTGGAGTAAGGATTAAACATAAGAATACTCAGTTACCAATTATGATATAATTATATTCAATCTTTTTAAAACAAACTAGAAAGACCACCTCACTTTGGGATATATGTATATATCATATATATGATATGATGTATAAATATGATATGGTATGATATATATTACTAATGTGAAATAACAAATTCAGAAAATAAAATATATGACAAATAGGGTTATATTAGCATATATAGCCATTTAAAATTTTGATAATTTTATTTAAGTGACAAATACTTGTTTAATGTCTCATGGTATTATTTCATTCTCTACTTTTTGTTTTAAGTAAATAACACAAAATTTATGAGAAATGAAGTTCCTGTTAATTTGGAGGAAGGACCCAAATTGAAGCCGTTTTCCTTTTCTAGTTGAACCTCAGGAATAAAAATTCTTAAAGGCACTGTCATAGGTAATTTTGAACTAGCTCTTGGTATTAGGTAGCAATCTGTTTGGAAAAAGATAGATTGATAACCAGAAGTGAGCTTGAAGAACAATTTATATGACTACCTAACTTGGACAATAGAAGATAATGTTTTGAGATTTCCATATTAATATTCATCTAACTATTCAATCTTATTGGATGATATTCTCCACCATTGATATTAGACAATTTCACACAATTTAACTTGGGAAGAATATTCTCAGATGAATTAGTTAACCTCTTATAATGTTATAATTATGCTATAAATTTTATAAAGAGTTGGCTTTCCCCTAACACAATGTGTTTCTATGAACTGTTTTATTACATCACCTCACATTGTTAATCAGAGCAGTTTCAGTATCTGGGCTTCATAATTGGGCACAGTGAAAGACCACAGTCAATTTTACTACTTTCAAAATGACCCGCACACAATTATTTCTCAGCTGCACTGTTAATGTCAGCTTACTCACTCATTTGGGAATTTAACTGCATCTTATTCTTGTTTAAAATTATCAATAACGAAACTAGATTTACCCTGAAGGCCAATTTTCACTGATAGTCTCAATTATTCAACAAGAAAAACAGTGACTTAAGTTGACTATGCTTGAATATAAATGAAAAGCAAAATACATAGGACCCATGCTAATACAATCATCAGACTTATTCTTAAAAATCATCAACTCTTCAATAATGTGTATCATTGTGTGTCCATGTGTGTATATGTATGTGTGTGTGTTTATGATGGCTTAGAAGAATGATTTTAAACATTTAAACTACCTGTATATTTTATTATTCTATGTCAAAACACAAAAGTATTTATTTATAAATTTTGAATTTGAACAAATTTTTGATGAATTCATAAATACAAGTTGAATTAGTCATAGTATAAATGAAATCTTTCCTGTGAACCCATATTAAATTATCAAGACGGGTGTCTGAGGCTCACACCTGTAATACTAGCTTATCAGGAGGCTGAGATCCAAGGACCATGGTTCAAAGCCAGCCTGGCAGGAAAGACTGTGAGACTCTTATCTCAAATTAAACAACAAAATGCCGAAGATAGAGCAGCGGCTCAAGGGGTAGAATACTAGCTTGAGCACAAAAGCTTGGGGACTGCCCTCAGGCCATATGATCAAGCTCTAGGACCAGCACACACACACACACACACACACACACACACACACACACACACACACACACACACACACACACTCAAAATATCACGTTACTTCTCTTAAATTTTGAAAATCTCCATCTTTCTGTTATTAAAAGTTAAATATATGCATGGTATTTAATATATGTTAGTAAACAAGAATTTTAAAATAAATATCAGTAATTAGAGATATGTAATTAGACCAAAAATGACATGGGTAATTGATTTAGAGTCCAAAATAAGGTAAGTTGTGATATGAGCATTCAGTTGTGTATGAAAATGCATTCGATCTAACATTATTCATCAGTATTTTTGTTTTGTGCTATAATTATCATAATAAATACAATGCATGAGAGCCTGGAGATTTGCCTATCTTTCCATACATCAAAGGGGAATGAATTTCTAGTATTCTCACTCTAGATTTAGTGTGAATGGTGCAGTCAGGTTGCTTCAAGTGATCTGGCTTGCAAAGGGTGCTAGGACATAAGAGTTCTCAGTTCTCATTTGAGATATGGAAGGCTTGGCACTATTCATGCATGAGAGGTTGTTCAGAGGTCCATATTGTACCAGTGAAACAGTATCAAAATCCACTCCCCATTGAGATTCTCAACACTGAATTTAAGTACCAGTCCTTGACTTGGTCAGGTGAGATAGTATTTTGAGCTCTGGGTAGGAGCTAGAAGTGTAGCCCAGTGGTACTTGCTCAAGTATTTGCCAAAGCATGGATCAGAGCCTGGATTTTACAGCCTATCAGCAGATAAACTGGCCCACAAAAAGAAAGATCATTATAGAGGGAGAAGGCCTTCTACTATTGTAGGAACTCAGGGAGACAGAGTAGGTGTCAGTTAAAAGCCACAGTATTTACAAAATGGAATGAGTTTTTTTCAATTGGATTAATTTGACTACAGTTAGTTCATGGTTAGTCACAACATGGACAAGGAATAGGCAGGAATGAAACACTTTTAGCATCATCCATAAAAATATCGGTATTCCTGCAAACATGAGACACAAATTCCAGTCCTGACCGACCACCAGTCACACCACTCTGCCCATTACTCAAACCCTCTTTCATACCCTCCCATGCCTTTCCATGCACTTTTCCCATTCCTAGAGGCCTTTCCTTCCTTTCCTTTCCCAGTGTGGAAAGCTCCCATGCATACGAATAATAACGTTAAATACAAATAAACATTTGGGGCTGGGAAGGCGGCTCAGTGGTAGAGCGCTTGCCTTGCATGCATGAGGCCCTGAGTTCGATTCCTCAGCACCACATAAGCAAAAAGAAAAAAGCTGGAAGTGGTGCTGTGGCTCAAGTGGTAGAGCACTAGCCTTGAGCTGAAAAGCTGAGGGACAGTGCCCAGGCCCAGAGTTCAGGCCCCACAACCGGACCATAAAAGAAAAAAAAAAAGAACATTTGTTAAATCCATGCCATAAAGATACAAAAGTATTAATTGGAAATTAACTTTATTTTTCATGTAATTTTAAATATTTTTAAACATTTCAAATGCTCACACAAAAAGTATTAGTTATTTTGATTATACATATTTAATATTGATATATTTTAAGAATATCTTGAATTTTGGAGTTAACAGGAGTCATATCTATAAGTGTTAACTATTTACTGCTTTTGTGAAAGAATTAGTCTAAAGCAAGAGAACATGACTTGTATTAGCTCCTATAAGTATCAGTAGGGCTGAAGTGAGAACTTGTCATGTAATGATTCATCATAGATGATAATTTCCTTTTATACTACTTTTCCTTTGTCAGAATATTATTTGGTGTATAGTTACAGCATACTTTTTAAAATAGAAAACATTTATCAGAAGGATTTTCTCCTAAAAATAAAGCTTTGTTGGATCACAACAGAAGACTATCAATAATGTTGTTTTAAATCTTTATATTCCAAAATCTGTTGAGAATGTACCATCTGTATATAAATATTTATTTATAAATATATTGTATATATGCTTATGTATATATTAGAAACTGAGGAGGTGAATTTAATTTTTTGTCACTTTTCAAAAGAGTAATTGGTGATGATTTGTTAAATTTGTCCTATGTATCATTGATTAATTCTGTTGGATATAAAATCTCATTAGATCAGAATGTCCTTGATCTTGTAGTACTGTCTATTTCTGCCACTCAAGTGCTGAGATTGCAAAAACAAACTACCATGCTTACTCTTTTGTTTAAAAAATTATAAACAAACATTATTAACTTTTCTAATTTTCCCTGTGTGCTTTATGGGCAGTAGAACATAACCCACTTTAAAGGCTATTGAATAAAAGTATAAAGGGATAGATTGTGGAAAGTTATTTTGTACTGTTATATATAACATGCAAACATAATTATTTATCTAGCTAAAGAAAACAAATTTTATTTGCTTTATTACCAGGCTTGCCATGCTTACTTACGCACACAGGATGGGAGTTGACCAGACCAATTATGGTCCTGTTGACAGATTCTCACTGAAGAACCAATCAGTCGAAAACCAGGATTACACTGATATACAACGGTGTCCCTGTATCCATAATTTTCCCCAATGACTTGACCATTCACAATGAGTTCTGGAATTCCACAATGACCCGCTGAAGTAGATCATAGAGTATTAATGAGTTACTTCTTTGTAACATTTGAAGTTAAATGAAAGTATATAAAAAAGAAGTCCCACATAATTGCATGATATGAAATAACTATCAAATACTTAACAAAACACCAGATACTGGAAAATATATCCACTTTGAGTGACATAAATCTTTTTTTTTTTTTTTTGGTTGGTTGTGGGGCCTTGGTGCTCTCTTTCAGCTCTTTATCTCAAGGCTAGAACTCTACCACTTGAGCCACAGCGCCACTTCTGGTTTTCTGAGTGGTTTTGTGGAGATAAGAATCTCATGGACTTTCCTGTCTGGGGTGGCTTTGAACCTGGATTCTCAGATCTCAGCCTCCTAAGTCGCTAGGATTACAGGCGTGAGCCACCGGCAACCCAGCTAGAGTGACATAAATCTTAAAGAAAGCATAAAATATTGATACATGTAGTCATATTATGTATTATAAGTACATATTTATATTTATATTTATATAAATGAAAATCACATCAAAAATTGAAAAATATAGATAAAGCAGTGCTTGTAAAAACTGTACACGTTTACCAGAAAATTGGAAGTTGTGCTGTGGCTCAAGTGGTAGAGTGTACTCCTTAGACTGAAGAGCTCAGGGACAGTGCTCAGGCCCAGAGCCCCATGACCATAAAAAAAGTACAGGTTTAAGGGTTTCACATTGTAGAAAAGAAGATTAGATGATATACAGATAAATAGATGATAGATAATCAATGACCTAATATCTAAACTTTAGAAGGAAAAAACTAAGGAAAATGAAATTAAGATAAATTAAATGAACAGAAAAGAATATATCAGATAAATATGGAAATCAACTTTAGGATATGAAAAATATGTAGAAGATGGCAGATTGATATAGATAGATAGGTAAGTAGATTTACATCTATATCTATATATGTCAATAGAGGAAATCTACAAAGATAACATGGAAGAACATGAGATTGGAATAATAGTCCAATTTGAAGAGAATTTGGTTAGTAACAATCTATATTCCTATGTAGAACAATAAAGTATTTTGAGACTTTTTTATCATTGTTTAGTTTTATTTGGATTATTTAATTTTTATTGTTTCCTTTTCTTTTATTTTCTTTTGTCTCATACCTCTTACTATTAATCTACCACAACTTATCCTATCCTATGACTTATCCTATGACTTTCATGTTTTCTACTTACGTATAACTTCTCGAATCCCTAATTTTTCTGACAACTATCTATACACTTAGCACTTCTCATTCAGTGTCTACTATCTTCTTTACTTCACACTTTTCTTGATCAAGCACATTCCTAATAGCTTAGTTTAGATAAGATGATGATGATGTTAAGCGAAATGAGGCCCAAGATAGGGACACAAGTGGTATTTTTTTCTTTTTTGCTATTGTTCCTGACGTATTTATAAGGTATCATACGATTTTTTTGTTTCTTTATATGTTTCTCCTTCACAGTTTAACCCCTGTTTTCACTTTATTTGATGTAGGTGCCCTGCATCTTGTGTATACACTTCTTCAGCTTGGGGAGGGGAAGGGGAAAAATGCTTAAATAGGGATATAGGTTAACCCATTGTAACAATGAGATGTACAAGATACTATGTTGAAAATGAACTTTACAATCTAAGTGGGGGATAGAAGGGGGAGTGTAGTTGTGGAGGTGGGAGGGAAGGGATGGTAGGGGAAAAACAAAGGAGGAGGTAACAATGCTTGATAGGAAGTGTACTCATTACCTTGTTCATGTAACTGTAACCCCTCTGTACAGTATTTTTATAATAAAAACATATTTAAAAAAAGAAATATAAAATACCCAGCCCCCAGTACTTTGAGCATGACTAGAGATGTACATAAAATTACCAACGTCATTATATTTATGAAAATATTTCACTGATTTTTGAATTGGAAAAGGCATGAAAGCCAAGATATACCTGCAAACTAGTCATGTGAAATAGCTTATCAACCCATCTAACAAATTCATCAAGAATAAAATAACCTACGGGAAAAATTGATTATAGGGATACAAAATCCCACCATAAAGGTGTCTCAATAGAGTAAAGCCCAAAAGATAAATAAAAGAAAAATGAGAAAATAGGATAAAACTGTATAACACTTTTAGAAAACATGAATTATAAAACAAAGGACCGCATGTTTAGTTCAAAGGACAGTTGATAAGATATGTTCAATGAAATAAAAAATGAATATAAGTAGTAATTTAATGAGAAACTGAGAAAAAGCTAACTGAAAGTTCAAGTGAATATAATAAAGAGCTAAATAAGTTTAAAATAATAGTTAATTGAGATAAAAGACGATAATGCAAAACATGGAAAAAGATCTCAATAAAGAGATAGAAATCCCAGAACACAATCAACAAGAAATAAAAATAAAGTAAAATAAAGTAGAAAGCTTCACACACACAATAGATGATATAGAAGAAAAAATTGGGGCTTGAATACAGAAGATATACAGTAGAGATAAAGGAAGTGAACGTACAAAATATCAAAGAACAATAAAAGCAATTTGTAAGAACTTAATTAAAAGACCAAATTTCCATCCTGTAAGTATTAAAAAGAAACCCTTAAGAATTTTGAATGACGTACTCACCAATCTCTTTTAAAAAATAAAGACATCTTAACAAGTATCATAAAATGATGCTTAATAATTTAAGCAAGATATTTACCATTGTGTATTTATCTTTTTTAAACGTCATTTAAGTAGATTAAGATATACACAATGAGTATTGCTGCCAATTTATGGGAAACAAGTCTCAGAAAATTAAATTAAACTTTCATTTGAAGCATGGCATGGTGAGGTTGAGATGAGATTTGCTCCTAGAAATAACCCTGGGCAGGAATGCCTGTGAGATTCTTCTCTCTTCTTAATCACATGCAAAAAAGGTGGAATTGGAGCTGTGGCTTAATTGTAGAGCATTAACCTTGGACTAAAAGCTCAGAGACTGCATCTAGATGTTGAGTTCAAGCCCCAGGACTACACACATGTGCTCAAACACATTTAATACTTTTCTGTTTAATAGCTTCTACCATGAGTGACCCAGTTTTTAAAGGGATTTTTAGCATCCTTAAATGAACGAGCATTAGTTTTAATCTTACATTGGGATGGGAGGTTATCTGTCTTTTCTCCTGTCTATGTCTGTGAAAGTTGGTTAAAGTGATTTAAAAATCTTTACCTAGACATTTGGTTTCTGATCCACTCCAAAGGCCAGAAGAAAGGCATTCCCGCACAGCTGACCCAACAAGCATGAATCCTGAATCACATGTAAAGATAGCTGTGGAACCATATGAAGTCTGAGTTCCAATCTTGTTTCCATTTGGAGGTGTGGGTAATTCTCCACAGGAAATAACTTAGAAAGAGGAAAGAAAGAAGGATTCTTTCAGACACATCCAATACATGGTTGTAAAATTTACTTTTGACATTTTGAGCCAGGCACCCATAATCCTAGCTACTCAGGAAGCTGAGGTCTGGGGATTACACAAAATCCCTGAGACTCTTATCTTCAATTAACCACCAGAAAACCAGAACTGTGCCTCAAAGTGGTAAATAACTAGCCTTGAGCAAAAGAGCTTAGGGTCATGCCCAGGCCTGAGTTCAAGTGCCACAACCACCAACAACAAATTAAAGGTAACGCGTGCGCGCACACACACACACACACACACACACACACACACACATACACACTCACACACACACATTTTGAATAGTTTATGATCAGGTGCATTTAAAACTGAATTTTTTCCAAGTGCTGTGACTCAAGACTGTAATTGTACTTATTTGAGAGGCAGAGATGATTGGTATCTTAGTCTGAGACTTGTTTCAGTGTAAATGTTTGAGAATCTCTCAATAGTTACTGAATTTATTGTCTTGGGCCTATTACCTCAACAAACAGAAAAGCACCAGTATGAAGAATCACAGCCCAGGCTGGCCTAATCATAAAGCAGTGCTGTACTTTGAAAGTAAACAATGTTAAAAAGAGTATTGGTGTGGCTTGGCTCAGGTGATACAGTGCTTGTCTGTCACCATGAGGACTTGAGTTCAATCTCCAGTACCACCAAGAAAATAAAACCTGAAATTGATATTATACACCATGTTTCAATTTGAAAATATGAAGGACAGATATACTTGAATGTTTATCTTGCTTTTGAAAAAAATTGAATACAATCTGTTATAACAATATACAATTGTATGTATTAATAAGATGTTTATTTTGAGATATATATATAGAGAGAGTAATGCTTAAGTTAGGATAATATTTTAGCTTCTTAACGTTTGCATAAAATCTTCTTTGTGGGAGAAATTTATTGAAGTTTTTTTAAACTTTTTGGGGGGTGCTTAATTAAGCTGGTTGTATTGAAAAAGAATATTGTATTCATTAGTTCAAAGTATTTTCCTAATTGATAAAGTAGCAGCAGGTTTGTCTTTCAACTTGTAGAAGCTAGTTTCCTTGTATATAAGTACTATATAAAGGTTATATTAAGATAATCCTTATAGAAATAATTTTATAATATAAATCTTTATATTGTCTTTATATAAAGATGAGTATTATATAAAGATGTGTGTATATACAAAATATTTCATTTTCAAAGAATGCCTCAGGATCTGTCATGAAGTTTTTAAAAGAAAGAAGGCAGATTAACTGATTTGCTAAGTCATTTAGAAGTTTCCTGTTATAATTCCTTCATTTAAATGAAATATTCTGGGATGAACACAAAAATAGCTAACATTCATTGTTTACTATGTAATGGGTACTATTATTAGCAATTTCAGTTATGTATTTTTCAAAATAAATTTGAAAGTAGATACAATGGTTGTCAGAATTATTGTAAGTAGATCCTGTACACATAAAAAAGTAAGTTTAGAAAGTTAACAAAGCATATAAACAGATAATAAAGATATAAACCTGACAGTGTAATTCTAGAATCTAATATCTAACCATTAGCTCATAAACTTCATTCTTGCTCTAACTGTTGCTTTCAGCTTTAGGTTTAGATGTCTGTAACATGAACAAGTTGATAAATCTTAAATAATTACATATAAAGTTCAGAACATAAAATATAATTTAGAAATCCATTTTTAAAATTTTAATTAATCATTATGACGATCATTTAACTCTTAGAAGCCATAAAGTTCTGTATTGTTATATAGATTTAGTAAACTCAAAAGCATAGAACATTCATAAATAAAATACGAGCAGGTACTTATGCACTTATACACTTATTGCATCTAAGTGAGCTATCTGGTATTGTTAGCCGAATGAGCTCCCTTCCCTTGGCTTAGGGCTCCTTCCCCTCTCCACAGCTTAGCATGCTCCCTTCCTGGGCAACACTAGGCCCATTTCGTCAAGGTAGTAAATAATCGGCCTCCAACCCTCTTTACCTTGAGATGGCACTCCTCTGGGGCAGCTACCACCAAATAAGGCATCAAGAGCCCCTTAGAGTGACCTTCAGGTCTGGGCAGCTGCAGGGCCCCTTATCTATTACTTGGGCAGCAGCCATAAATCTTAGTCCGCCATGATGAAGCCCCTGGCCTATATGTCCACAGGAGCATCTCTGCCCCCTAGTCCTGTGTAGCTCCTCCTATTCTAAGTAGGTTATATAGGGCACCTCATACAATAGCTGGCACTTCTTCTCACCCCTCTCTTGTGAGAAGGGGTATTGATGGTCCCTTTACTGGCAATAAACCTTTTCTTTGTTCATTGTCTATGTGGTTTTCTGGCAAAGTCTCTTTTAATCTAACAGCTATATTAAAATTCTGAATCGTTTTACACTCATCACAACTCTTTATTTTCTTAGTTAAAAATTGTAGCTGTCTGTGCTGTATGTCATAGATGTTTTGGATGCAAATTAAAAAGCTGAATTTTTAGAATAGCGTATCTCCTAGAGGAAAGTAAGTATCTAAATACAGTGAATGATTTTCAATGGATTGCAACCTATTTCATTAGAATGTTCTGTGTTGAGTTAGGTTGTATATAGTAAATCCTTGCTTTTTATGGAAACTGAAGGAAATAATCTGAATTAGCTGTTCATTTGGACTCAATAAGATTCATAAGGAGTTCAATGAAATATTGCTTCAAATATGTCCTAGCATTGGACCTTTGCATCCACTCTGCCCAATGGATGCTATCATAGTTTACTGCCAAGGAAATCTGGGATAATAGAGACTAAGCATTATATAGCATGGCAATATCAAATATTTATATCTAGTGATCAGTTTCCTTTTTGTCTAAAATGAGCTTAATATATCTAAATGGTAAAATTTGTGTCCATGTGTTTTTCTATTGAGAAGCTTTAATATACAATGAGATAATCACATTAGTCTTATTATGTAGCTATTCATGGTTTCATACACCTATAATACCAACTAATCGGGATACTTATGTAGGAAGATTGCTTGAACATGGATATTTCAGGCTATTTGACTAACAGGATGACACCTGTTTTGTGAGTAAAAATTAGTAATAGTATTGTTCCTCTGATATGTTTGTAAACAAAGAGAATCAAGCAATACAATCACCAATGATCATTATGGAATAAATTTAAGAGCAGATCCTTACTTTGGCAATATGGTCTTTCATTTCTCCAGCTCCAGGTACCATTAGGAAGGCATTCAATAGAAGCAGGACCTAGTCCGTGATAACCAGGGTCACAGCTGAAAACTACTTTGGTTTTATATTCATAATGTGAGCCGTTCACAATTCTCCATCTTCCGTGTTCCAAAGTGAAGGAATTGATGCTTGGACATGTAACAACTACAGAAGGCAAGAATGTAAATTGCAAAAAAGTCAACTATATTTGTTCCATCTTTTAACTCTACATAAGTACATACTCACTTCTTTAGGTCTCTATGCCTTAATTCATTTATTGTTATGCCATATGAAATCTTTATCATTTATTATCTATTCTTTTCCATATATTTTCCCCAATTTATCTATTTTTGGTACCACTACAGTTCCCTACATAGCTTGCTATTAAAAATCCAGCTCTTTATCAACATCATTCTATCCACTATAGTCCTAACTACTGCATTTACTTTCATTTCTAATTTTGTATGTTTGCAACATTGCAAGTTAGGTACATTTGTAGGAAATTTGTATGATGTTAATATTTGTATATGCAAGCACTTTAATACAAACTGACTTATCAAAATTTCTTTAAAGTAAATAAAGTATAATTATAACTAGATACTTGTGTTATAATTGCAACTAATTGTCCTAATTTTATATGAAACCACAATAAATTTGAAATGTTAGGACTAAATGGAAACAATTGAAATATAGAGAGGAAATGAAGATTTTGTTTTAAACTAACAGCCCTTTTGTTTCAATTTACTTAGCAGAACTATTATCAGTAATCATGTAATATTCACTAATCTATTAAAGTAGTACTGATGGAAATGGAAGTGTCAGTGACTTGAAGACTAGTAAGTAAGTCAAAAATCATGGATATCTCAACTTTGTTCTTTGTTCTCATAAAACTCATAGATGAATTTCCTGAAATACAATTTCATAATGCAAAATGAATTGTTTTCTCAAAAGTCTGTGTATTGAAAACATGTTGGTGAATGGATAACTTTTGCAATAAATGAATGTCAGTTTTATATGGTAAAAGTTTTATATGATAAAAATTCAAGTTCCAGAATGAGTTCAAAGTCCTTTTCTCTCCTCATTTTAAGATAGCTTAATTAATTTTTCTCCCCCGTTAGGAAGTTCATTTTAGAAAATTGGTTTTGACAATTCAGCAACACATAAATTTCCAGGCACACATGATGGCAGTAGAAACACCAATAGGAGCAGCGGCTCTCCGGACGCACCTACGCAGCGAGGGGTTTTGTTGTGGTTGCTCCAAGTCCCATCGGACTGGCATGCAGCTGTTGTGAGCTCTTTGGAGGAAAGTCTGTATCCATCATTACAAAAGTAGGTGACTCGAGTTCCCACCAGGTAATCCGTTGTGAGTATACCTCCATTCGTCGGTGCTTTAGGAATCCCACAGGAAATTGCTAAAATAGTATAAATATGCAAAAGTATGAAATGAAAGTATGAAAGCAAAACTGTATTGACACAAATAGCAAATTCTTAACATACTACATAAATCTGTTCAAACATTTGAAGGCACCTTGGGGTTTTTTTCATTCCTCTAAAAGAAATTCAGAATAACTCATGAGCATTCTTTACTAATAATTTTTGAAAGCTTTGATGTATTTGGGACACCGTACGTCACCTTGGCAGGCAGGGACCGGCGCATCCCATGCATGGTACCCATAGGAAGACTTTCTGCATACGGCACTGCTTTTTCCAACCAGTCGGAATCCTCGATCACAGGCCCAGCGGACCACACTGTTTAGCTGCCCACCTGTCTGACTGATGATGTAGCCGTGGGGAGGGGACTCCGGGGTACTACAGTAGAAAGCTTTTCAAAGGAAAACAGAGTCAATGCTTAATTGGGGAATCAGAAATTCTTTAGCACCTAAAATTATCAACAACTACATCATGAATACACCTACATAAAATATGTTAACTGTCATCACCATGAATTTTAATTCAACTGAACACCATTTAGTTTATATTTTCTGAGAATAATTTCCTTATATAACTTTTGGGGCAGGTGTCAATTAAAGGGGTTCCTTCTATCTTGAGACATGTTATTCTTAACATCCTAAAGGTTTAAAAGCCCTCTGAGTATATCATTGAATTTTAGACCAGATTTCCTGTCATATTAGTGGTCTAAAGCCACAGCCATAGAGTAATATTTTAAAGTATGTGGTTCTCATGTCACGTTGAAGTTATTGCTAGACATCTATATCATGGTAGGTCATGTGTTTCATTTGGTTGCTGTCTAAATTCAGCCCCCACATTCTGTAATCTTCTTTTCTGGTGTGTTAAAGAGTTTCCATTTCATCATGACTGCTTACGTATGCTGATAAAAATTACCAATAAAATACTTTTCCCCCCTCTTGAAGTCTGAAATGTCAAAAGATAATGTCAAGTAGCTTTTTTCATAAATATACTTTTAAGACATTCCAGCCTGACAGGTTCCAGTTACCCTTTGAAACTTTAATGTATTCATTGAAGAAAAAAATGAAATTTTAGAGGTATGTAATAGGAACCAGATTGGACTTACAATATACATTCTATAACCTGTCATTTCTAAGAAAGACATACATATTAAATATGTCAAGCTGTCCTTGGTAGCTAAAAGTGGTGTTTTCTGTATATTTATATCAAACTTTGTCATGAATATTAACATGAATAAAGTGCAGTCTATAATGTGATGTAATAATTGTTTAATCTGAAAAGTCTCCCTTTAAGCACTCATAAAAATTTAAAAATGGAACTTAATGTGCTAACTTTTAGTGCTATTAGAAAAAATATTAGTAAAATGACACTTATGTATTCAAATATAAAAATGACTCAATATACTGAATTCTAACTTTCAGGCATATATATTAGTTTTTAAATCATTCAAATATTTTAGTTTTTAAAGTTTTAGCTAAACAAAGATATACAATAAAATATCAGTAAAATGTCATTGCTACTAGTTATTTTTATAAGACCAATTCTTAGTAAATAGTCAAACTGTATGCATCATCTCATAATTTTACCAAATATTTAGACAAGAAAGTTTTGTTTGTTCAAAACAAGTATTTGCAAAATTACGCAAATGAGTAAAGTTTGAGAGCACTTTTAACTGAACTCTAAAATTAATTTGTCATGCTTCATGGTTCTATGAGAGTGTAGAAAACATTTACAAAATAATTTTTAATCAAAGTGATTATCAAAAGACCCATGACTTAGAAAGAATGAATACAATAAAGGAAGAGATGACTGAACAGCTCCAGTGCATTCTGCAGTTGAGCCCACACCTATGGATTTGATAGGATTTAGGATGGTAAAAAAAGAAAAGAAGTACAACTTTCACATAAGATAGGATTCTATATTACCAATTACTGGATCATGAAGGAAGGCTTCTAGAAGAAGCTATGCTACCTTAACACTAACAAGAATTTTCAGCCCACAACTTTCTAAATATTTCACAGTGAAAACCAGCAGTGCTAAATAATTTCTTCAAATTTAAGGGTTTTAAATAATACATTCACTGATCTCTCTCTTAATAATGAAGACATCTTCGCAAGTATCATAAAAGATGGATAATAAAGGAGATTTTCACTATTGTATATTTATCTTTTGCTTAAGTTGTTATTTAAAGTTGCTTAAGTTGTTATTAAATATACCAGAAAGTGCTAATTGATGTTCATACACATTAACATTTTCTGAATATTCAAGGCAAACAAATTTATTGATAAAAGAATTTCAGATTAATTTATAATGAACCCGAGTTATAAACTGTGTTTGTGCTTTTAAACTATGTCAAAACCATGAGTAGTTACAGTATTGTCATTACAACATTTACAGAAACTGATCAGGAAATATCAATGGAGGAGATGGTATTGGAATTCATGTCTAATACAATAGCATCTAGAGTCCAGCCATAATCACAGTGAAGATACAGGAGAGATTTACACTGAAATTATGAGTCACACATACCTATGTACCTTATCCGGAAGCCTTTTTTGTTATTGCCATGATCTGCTGACCATTGAAGAAACACTTCATGACCATTGCTTGTTATATTAAAAGCAGATGAATAATCACCACTGAGGGAAATTAGCACTGGACTTTGAATATTGGGTCCTTTAGAAAGAAAGTAATACAATTTAGATATGACTGAATAAGCTTATTGTCTCTCATTTGTAGTATATGTGAACACATAAAATAATATTAAATTGCTCTGCACTCAAAGCAATAAGTAAAATATAATGTGAAATGTTTAAGCCTTCATTGAAATAACTATATTGTGTAGAATAGTAAGATAACTACATTTTATATGGAACATAATTAATTTAATTTTCATATTTTCCAAAATACCTATAAGATAAAAATCACAAAAGTAGTATTTCACCACAAAGGTCTGTTTGTGTGATTAGAGCATTTGATTGAATTTATAAATATCTAGTAAATATAACCCATGGTTACCATCATACACCTGAAGAACATCAAATTCTTTCTCTGTCTGGAAGAATTCTATGAACATGCTGATGTTGTAACCCTTTTCCACTGAAATGCTCCATGCACACATTTGAAGATTTGGGTAACTATCTGGATAGCCCGGGCTCAATATGACTCCCGTAGAATCTAGCCGTAATTCATTGGCAGGGCAGAGTACTGTCAAAGATAGACATCGTTAAATCATGTGAGTATTTTAGAACACAATGAAAACTTCATCTTAAATACTAAGTATTCTGTTGTCATAGTCTATAGCTATAAAGATGATGACACTGGAATTATATGTTAGAAGTCATTTGCATTAAGCTACCATTAAAATATAGAAAAGTGATCTAAAATTTATGTTATGAATATCATTTCTTTAATACACAGAATATCACTGCTTTTATACAAAATAAATATAAGATAAAGTATGTATTTTTCTATTTATGCATATACTTTCCAACATTTCTTTGTGTTTTTTTTTTCCAAAGCTGTTTCTCTTATCATTGTCTTTTCCTCATTCTTTCCTTTCCTTAAATTTTTCCTTACTTCCTTCTTTCTCTATACTTTTACCTCTTGAAGGCATATGTGATTAGACAGAAAACCGACTTCTTTAATAAGAGTGATCATGTAAGGTAAATTTATTTCTGATCCCAGGATCAGAAATGAATAAGCCATGACAGTATTTTTTAATGTATTCTTCATCCATTTTATTTTGAGGTAGGGTCTCAGCATGAGGCTAGCTGGACTTGAGCTAGCAATTCTGCAGCCTTGGCCTACCAAGTCCTTAGATTACAGTATATACAACCATAGCCAAATCCAAAGAGGATTTCAGACAACCAGGTATGGATTTCAGACAACTCTGTGTTGCAAGTTACCTTGAGATTCACATACTAGGTTTGTGTACAAAGTATAGGTTATAGGTTAAAACACTATTTTTCTCTCACTTTTAATTTAATAATTTAAAATAAAATTCTTTTTTGCTTTAGTTATTATTTATATAGGGCCTGTTTGTTTTTTTCTTGTGAAATAAGCTTCAGATTCTCATCTTCTTCCCTATGCATCTAGTATTCCTGGGACCACAGATATACACCGCCATGACTGGCTGATTCATTGAGCTGGATCTCTAACTTTTTGTCAGGGCTGTATGCAAGCCCATTCCTTCCAATACATCTCCTTATTAGCTAAGCATAACTTAAGTTATCTGCCTCAAATTGTAAAAATAATAGGTTTGTTATTACATTTCATACATTTTTATAAGGTACTTTGCTGATAAAGCACTTCTTATTTCATGCTTTTGCTGTCTTAATAACTGACAATAAGAATAAATATATATGCAATATATATAATTTATTATATATTTGAAAAACAATATAATTGCATTCTAAAGTCCTTCAAAGTGCAATGCACTTTATTTGTTGGGATCCATATCATTTGCCCTTAAGTCAGCTATTCAATACATTCCTTATATATGTAGCTCAAGTGGCAAAGCACAGATATGAATGAAAAAGCCAATCAAGAAATAGGACTCTCGAGTTCAAGCTCCAGTTCCAGCAAAAACAACAATAAAAAGTGCTGGGTATGGTAGTGTGTGCCCACCAACTCAGCTATGTGGACAGTTCAATAGGAGGGCCATAGTCCAAACCCAATTGTATAAATGTGTAAAGTCCTAGGAACTTGAATCAGGTTGTAGAATACCTTCTTATCACCAAGGCCTGTGATGAAATCCTGACACCATCATTAAATATCATAGTACTATTGAAACTACTATGTCCATTCAAGTTATTTTTCAATGTATTATTTTCTAAAACACAGAAATCCATGATCTCCATCTATATATATCAGTACTTGAGTATCAATCTCAGGCAACCCTAAATATTAGAGACTTTCGTGTATGATGGAGAAAGTTAAATTAATGGTACCTGCCTATCAAGAATATACATGACAGACATCAGAATACCAAAGTACCAAACCACCACCAAGATGTTCTAGCAGTGGAGACATAGATAATGAAAATTTCTTACACTGGAACTGTTTATACTTCTAAAATTACCTTTTATTTCGGTACTTTGAAAGTCTCCTTTTCTCAAAAGTATTCAATTTAGGTAGAAAAAGCAAAAGCTAATAGTCATTTATTACATATTTACCATAATAAACAAGTTCTTTGGTTGAAGCTTATAAAGTTAAGATAGTTTCCAGGAAATTGATTTTCATACCTCAGATATAAACCCTGAATTAAGTAATCAAATAAAATAGTTCAATAAATCTGGAGGATAATCCAATTCAATTGAATTTACTCAGATTAGTCAGCATTTATGATTGATTATGATGTTTATGATTAGTTACTGGGCATTGAACACCTTTCTGGCCACACAAATCAATAATAATTGAATTCTGAGTATCACCATGCTGCCCACCATTCACATGTCCATCAAATAGCAAATTTCTTTTTTTGGGGGGGCGGGGGTCCGGTTTTGGGGCCTGAACTCTGGGCCTGGGCGCTGTCCCTCAGCTCTTCAGCTCAAGGCTAGCGCTCTACCACTTGAGCCACAGCGCCACTTCTGGCTTTTTTTTCTTTTTGCTTATATGGTGCTGAGGAATCGAACCCAGAGCCTCAGGCATGCAAGGCAAGAGCTCTACCACTGAGCCACCACATGTCCCTAAATAGCAAATTTCTTATTAAAGGCACAAATTGTGCGCATTCAATGTGTCTGTGCATGCTGATTAGACACGTAGATTAGCTTTCCTTAGCTTTGTAATAGGTTTAAATTTTGGTTGGTCATTTGAAACTCCAGGAATAATACCTCCACAAGCTCTCTCCATGCCACAAATAGTTAAAGATTCAGATGCTGCATTCTCTTTGTCTATTCCTTGAACACACTATAGTTTCCTCCTTCCAGAAAAGGCCTTCACAGGAAGGTCTTTTGTTATTAGTTAGCTCATTCTTCAGCTCCTTTTACTTAATAAGTAGTCAATTAGGATAGATACGTTGTTAAAATAAGTCTTTTTCCAAGTAAAAATAATCAACTTTGGGGCTTCTATTTAAAATGTTCTTTTTTTCCTCTCATTACACTTTTATTCCAACCTCTCATAGCAAAAATAATTTACAAAAAGTGTACTGGCTTTGTGCTAAACTTCAACAATTAAACGTTGGACAAATCAAAGACATTTAAAGCAAAGTCAGAAAAATAGAGAAATGAAAAGTACAAGCCCCAGTCATGGGGCTTGAACTCAGGATCTAGGCATTGTCCCTGAGCTTTTTGCTCAAGGCTAGCACTCTACCATTTGAGCCACAGTACCACTTACAGTTTTTTTCTGTTTATGTGATAATGAGGAATCAATCCCAGGGCTTCATGCATGCTAGACAAGCATTCTCCAAAAAGCCACATTCCCAGGACCTCCAGCTACATATTTAATGTTAGAATTTTTTCTGTTTTTGAGTTAAATACAAAACAAATAAAGAATTAAAATAACCACAAAAATTGATACCTTGACAAACTGGAGGTGCCCCATCCATTTGTAGCCGCTCTCCTAATCTACAAGTCAGAATTGCATTTCCAACCAGGGTAAATCCAGGTAGACACTGATATCGAATAATATCACCTATTTCCAACAAAAAAAGAGCAGTGGAGACTCTGTGGAGACTCAAATCAATGCTAAACAAATAGACATTTTAACTCAGAACAGATTTTTCAATGCCGTTCAGAACTCAAGGCAAAAGGAAACTGCACGTCCATATGTACTGGTGCTGGGAAGAGGCCACATTCAAAAGGGAATGGTTTGGTTGGTAAAGACAGAATATGCACTTCAAATATATCCACTGTTTAGAAGACTCCCAATTTAGAATTTTTCATTTTGCTTTTCTTTCTTTATTTTAAAGGTGAGGAACAGGGACCAACTTAATTATTTTAAAATCAAACTTCCATAGTCCCTGGAAATGATAGTTACATTTTTTACAGATTAAACACAATATGATAAAATAAAATTCTCTTATATTAGCTTTCATATATCATTTTTAAAGGAAACGCTACTTGAGAGGGATTTGTCAAATTGAACATAATCAACCAAGCATTTTCTAAGTTTTGGATGTAAATATTCCTTCTAATAAACCTTATATTCTATGTAGTAATTCTTCGATCAAAAAGAAAAAAAAATGTGAGTACTGTGGAATCAGATGCAGAAAGATCAGAGAAAAGACACTAGAATATAGTTGCATGCTTCAATGCAATGCTATTTTTAATTCTCTTTGGATAAAGAGAATTCATACCACTTCCCTGGTTATTTCCTTTTGTCTATTTCCTGTTCTCCCTCCTTAAAACAATCCCAGAAAATCTCCATCAGGCCAGAGGAAATAGACTTAAAGACAGTGGACTATAATATTCCATTTTTGAATTTCTTTTCATGCAAATCATCTGCTACCAGTTTATTTTCCTTAAAAGTAAGTTACCAGTTTTTACCTATTTCAAATTCATCATCTTCTGTTAAAATTTCAGCATTGGGTACTGGTGGTGGAGGTTGACACACTCGTAGTTGGTAAGCTATGAAAATAAACAGCATTGATTTATTCCTTTTCTGAGCAGCTACAGGTACTCAAAGAAAATTGTGGCCAATTTCAATAAGATAAAAATGGTAGCATGTATAAAGTTTTAAATATTGCTTTATTTTTCAAAGTAGAGAGCAGTGAAAGAAAATAATCATTCTTTAAAGTAGCAAGACATAGCTTCCTGTAATAAAATCCTTCTAGTCCTTGGTATGTGACTCACAACATTTTCCAAATCACAATTTACAACTCTGTACTATTGCAAGCTTACCTTCTCATCACCTCTCTTTCCTACAGTTCATCACAGAATCTCCTGCACTAAGCAGAGTATTTGACATCCATTTTCTACAAGCAGGTAAAGAACATAGTGCTTACATTCTTCCAGGCAACATGATTAACACTTTACTCGTAAGTGTTTGATTGATCCTCCCAAACATAATTTATTTATGCAACAGTTTACATAATAAATAGTTTACAGTTGGTGGGAGTGTAAACTTGTTCAAAGAAGTATGGAAGTTCTTCAAAAGACTACACATAGAGCTCCCCTATGACCCAGCAATCCCACTTTTGGGCATTTAACCAAACAAACACAACAGGACCATACTAAAGCTACCAGTACAACTAGGTTTATCACAGCATTATTCTCCAAGCTAAAAAACAGAGCCAAACCGTAGATGAATGCATCAAGAAAATGTGACATATATATTACATAATATATATATACACACATACATAATGGGATTCTATTAGTTCATCAGAAAGAATGGCAACACCCCATTTGTTAGGGACTTGGAAAAAATTATACTAAGCAAGCCAGGGCCAAAGAAACATAGGTCCCATGGTTTACCTCATTTACAATAACTAGTATACATTTAGGATAATCTTACCAGACAGGTAGAAAAGGGCAAAAGCTATGCCCATATGACCATATAAGATAGTGCTAAGTGAAATGAACCCTGAGATATGGACACAAGGGATTTTTTCTTTGTTGCTGTTGTTTTTAAAGTCCTTATAATGTACTATGTGATTTCTTTTCTTTCTTTTGTATGTTCTTCTCCCATGGTATAAACTGTTTTCACTGTATTTGATTCCAGGACCCTGCATCTTGTATATACATTTTTCTAAGTTGGGAAGGGAAGGGAAATAACAAAATGCTGAAACAAGGATACAGGTTAACTCATTGTAACAATGAGGTGTACAGGACACTCTGCTGAAAACGAACTTTAAAACTCAGGGGGGTGTGGGGAATTGAGGAGGTGGGGAAGGAAGGGATGGTAGGAGAAAAAGAAAAGAAGAGGTAACAATGCTCCATAGGATACGTACTCATTACTTTACTCATGTACAGTATCATTACTCTGTACAGTGTCTTACTTTGTACAGTACCTTTACAATAAAAATAGATTTAAATAAAAAAATCTGTGTATCTAAGTATCATACCTACTACCTACTACCCCCACAAGTTCTATCAATCTAAAATCAATAATGCAATCTTTAAAGTTTTATTTGTTCAAGAAACATAATGTATAGCTATCATATCTGAGGTTATTATATACATATATATAGGTAATTTTCACTACATAGAAGACCTTTGTGTACATCAGTGAGTACATAAAAATAGTAAGACTTGAGAAATATAGTACGTTATACAAGATCAAACAGCTAGTATAGGGATAAAGAGAATACAAGCTATGTCCTTTCAAATAAAATATCTTTCAAATTTCTCTTATTGTAAGAGTATTACAAAATACTAACAAATACCAACTAGACTAGTTAAGGATGCCACTTCACAAAGTAAATAAATGACATAAAGTTTAAGAAAAATTGTAGCTGGGCGCCGGTGGCTCAAGCCTGTAATCCTAGCTACTCAAGAGGGTGAGATCTGAGGATCACAGTTCAAAGCCAGCCCAGGCAGAAAAGTCTGTGAGACTCTGATGTCCAATAAAAAAAACACTAGAAAACCGGAAGTGGCACTGTGGCTCAAGAGGTAGAGTGCTCTCAGAGACAGTGCCCAGGCCCAAAGTTGAAGACCCATGACCAACAAAAAGAAAAAAAAAAAAGAAAAGAAAAATTGTATGACAGATGCTGGTGGCTCATGTCTGCTAACCTAGCTACTCAGAAGTTTGAGATCTGAAGATTATGATTCAAAGCCAGTATGGTCAGGGAAGTTTGTAAAGTCATATCTCAAATTAAGCAACAAAAAACAGCCAAAAGTGGAATTATGGATCATGTGGTAAAATACTAGCCTTGAACAAAACCTAGGTCCTGGGTTCATACCCCAGTACCATCTCTTCAAAAAACAAAAATAATGATTAAGGTATTTATAGTTCTAGAGAAATGATGGACATAAAGGCATTTAATAGGGATAAAAACAATTAGACAAAACTTGACCAAGTAATCTATAAATTGCTTTATAATCTTAATCTAACAAAATGCCTGTTATAAGAGGTTTATAACTTAATTATTGGTATATCTATCTAAAAACTAAAAGAATGTTTTGACGTTTTTCAAAATATTAGTGAACTAAGGAAATTATTAGAAATATTCTTCTTCAAGTTGCTACCTGTCTACCTACTTTAAATGTTTACCTTTCAGGATTTTATGCTGTTTATTGATGATTTGGTGTCTGGCCCCAGAGGGGATGTGGGGCAGGGCGTGTGAATATACTGATGACACACTTACTACTAGAGAAAAACACTTGCTCAGAAAAAGTCCAGTGAGGAAGTGGCTCTGTGGCTCAAGCGGTAGAGCGCTCTCCTTGAGCTGAAGAGCTGAGGGATAGCACCCAGGACCAGAGTTCAAGCCCCACGACCCACCAAAAAAAATGTCCAGTGAAGAATAATTAGGAATTTTGAAAATTTATTTAATGAATTTAGACTTTTTAAAAGGGAATGGTTATAAAGTTAAAGAGGAAATTATGACCAAGGGCAAGTAGATAACACCTGTATTTCTGGAACCAGAGGTATGGCTCAAAAGGCAGTGTCCCAGTAAAGAGTACACAAAGCCACATGAGAACAGGAGAACCCAAGGTCAAATCTCAGTACTGACATAATACATAATAAAAACAAATGAAAATAAATGAATAAATAAATAAATGACATTCTAAGAACATGTCACAGAGACTGGAGAAAATGGAATAGAAGGTCCAGAGAGCTCCATACCAATAAATTGTCATGCTCCAAGAAACTATTTATTTGATATTTCATGTAGATCAGAAAGAAACATAGAAATCAGAGAAATGTACAGGTGCTGATACTCATCTTAATGTTTTCTAGTAAATTTCCCTTTGACCTTGGAGGCTATTACAATTGATTTTTTTTATTTGAAGGAATGCACACATTTTTACATATTATTTGGATACTCTGACTACTTTTGCCTATGGAATATTCTGAGAATGATGCACATCAGTCCGCTGCAGACTTTAGAAGAGTAGAGCTTATAAATTATCATTAATGAGGACCATGCTGCCTACAGCTACTAAGCTATCTTCCCAAAAACCACTTGGATTGCTATGAGCTACTATGATGAGCATATTCTCTGTTCTTTTCACTTACTTTGTTTTTTCTTCCCATCACCACAGTTTTACAAGTTGTGTCTTTTGTGTGGCCATGAATTTGTGTGCATGAATTTGTGTCTAAATTCCCATTTTTTATGATCACATTAAATATCCCTTCTGTGTAATTCATGTCTCCCTTTCTGACTCCTTACTGCTATTTTCTAATCATAGAGCCATGTTTCAGAGCACATGTAATCGTGGCTTGTTTCAACATTTTTTATCCACTTATTTGTCTAATTGTTTATGGTTTGTGTCCTTAAGTTAAATAAGGGAGGATATCTATGCATCTCCCTGTTTTATGATTAAGAACTTTATTCTGTCACCATGACCATAATTCAACAAATATTTTCCAAATAAATGCCAGAATTTTCGGAGGGTAAGACTTTCAAAACAGTCTTCTAAGATGAGTTCTTGCTTTCAAATAGCATATGAATAAAATAAAATAAAATAGCATATGAAGACAGAGGGAACTGTGGGTGATAAGCAGGAATGCTTGTAATTATTGGTGGCATTGGATCATATCATTTCAGATGGAAAATAATAGAATGGGAGCTATGAAAAATCTCTGTGCGGTTGTGAAGTATTTTTTTTTTATCAAATTCACTCCCAGTACATTATGTACTAGTTTTTTTTGTCTGTTTTGCTTTTAGCAATGAACTCTAGGGTTTTCCCTTTCCTGCTGCCAACATTTCCAGCTAGATTCTTTGCATTTCATACCTATTTTATTTCCTTGAACAGTGTCCCCTAAACTCATGCACCCTAAGGGAAATTAGGGAGGGGGAGATTGAAGGGATGGTAGGGGAAAAAACAAAGGAAGGGGTAACAATGCTTGCTAGGAAATGTACTGATTGCCTTACTCATGTAACTGTAACCCCTCTGTAGAGTATCTTTACAATAAATATATATATTAATAAAAATATAATCTGTAATTCAACTGAATTTAAACCTATTAGTTGTCCATATTTGTCATGAGTCTTCAATTTGGACACTTTCGTACTTATGACCACTAACCAAATAGCTACATAAAATAGATATTTAAAGTTTTATGGTGTACAATCAATACAAATCTGTACATTTCTTAAAAGATTCACTTTTTGGACGTGTCATTCAGCTTTAAAATAGTATTTGCTTTTTACCAACAAAAGAACATAGTATTCTACATGTCAGTATCTCTCCAGGATAGCTATTACTCGAATAAGTGCCCCACTTGTTCAAATGTGCAGACATACTTAGTTCTTGATCCAACAAATTTATTTCTTGAAATAGCTTTAGCACTTGATTCTGGCAATATATTTATGGTATTTTTAATTTTCCATTTCCTTTGCAATGAAACAGCCAGTCCAATTCAAGAAATTCAATCCATTTATACACTGCTATTCAACTGAGCTATTAAAGACTGCTTGAAAAAAAATAGAACATTGGCAAATTGCCATTTCTTCACCAAACCCAAAAAAGCACAAGTGTATAACCTTTCTGTAAAACAAGGACATGATATTTCTAACAGAGGACAAAAATAATGCTCTATGTGCTTTTATAAACTTACAACTCAATGTAAGCCTCAGTGTATTTCAGTGATGACCCACATTAGCTCAAGTACGAAAGTATAATGATTTGAAAAAGACAAGGAGGGATAAAAATCACTAATTATCATATTTATTTGATTATATTCAATGTATACACATTATATATATATATATATATATATATATATATATGATTAAGTAATTTTGGCAATATAATTGACAAACTTATCTAAAATTTAGGCCATTTCACTTAAAACAGAGTTGGGAGTTAGAATAAATGTTGCCTTGGTTTGGATATAGGAAACAAAATAAACCATGTTTCCACTTAAAAGAAAATCTACTAGTTTTAGCTGATCTGAACCAGACGTATGCATCAACTGTGCTTAAGTTACTGATAAATATCACGTTGCTAAAGTTGATATTTTCTAGGAAGTTTATTTTCAGCCTGTAAAGAGAAATATGAGAGATTAAGAGCTAATGTATATCATTGGTTTTAAATTTGAGAGAAAATAGATTTTATGAGAAATAGATTAACAAAAAGTGCCTTTAGTGTGTCATGATGAGGAAATAGCGCAAACTATGGTGAATAAACTAATTTTTTAAGGTATTTCAAAATTACTAAAGGAAAGATCCAATGTCTCTTATGTGAATTAGCTTCCTCATATTCAGATAGCTAATTAAGGGTATCGTGTCATAGTACCAATTGTAAAACAGTACCAATGAAAAACAGCATAAGGCCTCTGCTCTACATGATAGAGACACATTGTATGTTAGCAGGCAATTAAACATTAGTAGTAGATTACAATTTATTAGTATAACTACTATTACTCTCATCAGCTTTTAGCTTAGAGTTGACATAGTTTTTTGTTGAGCATACATAGTTTTACTAAAACTTACAAACAGACTCAAGAAAAGTATCTCTTTTTTTTTCTCTTTGGATTTTTTTTTTAATTGTGAAAATACTGTACAGAGGGGTTACAATTGCATGGGCAAGATAGTGAGTGTATTTCTTATCAAGCATTGTAGCCTCCTCCTTTTTTTACCTTTCCCATCCCTTCCCAGCCTCCCTCCGCCTACCCACCCAATCCTCCCCCCCACCACCAAAGTTGTAAAGTTCGTTTTCTACATGACAACTTGTACTTCTCATTGTTGCAATAGGTCCACTTGTATCCTTATTTAAACGACTTGTTTTTCCCCTTCCCCTCCACAAATTATACCGACATCAAATACAGTGAAAGCAGGGGTTATACTGTGGGGGAGGGACATACAAAGCAACAAAAAAATAATCTTATAAATGCGTTAGAAACAAATGCATGAAAGAAAAAAACATTTTAATACATATCTTAGGGTTCATTTTCCTAACTTCACCTTATCTGACCTTTTCTGCTTGACTCCTACAGAAAAGTACTCTCTTGAGAATAAGACACAAATAATAACAACAATAATAACAGTAATATACTAGAACTCATATTTAAGTGTTGGTGACTCATACCTACAATACTAGCTACTCAGGAAGCTGAGATTTGGAGGATAAAGTTTAAAGCCAGCTCAGACAGAAAAGCCCATGATAACAAGCAAAAAGCTAGGCTGGAGGCATAATACAAGTGATACTTCGCCAACTAGTAAAGCAAGGCAAGCAAGAACTAGGTTTTGTTTTCAGACCTCAGTACTACCAACACCAAAAAATGACAGTATTATCCATATTATAAAAATGTTGAAATGGACCAAGAATTTTCAATCCCAGCTAATATGAATGAATTCTGCTTCCATAACAATAGTAAGGTTATGAACCATTCTTCGCAACTTCTATAAAAATGCTATCATATCCAATACAAAACCACCAAAATTTTCTTAAAGCCCACAATCTACAAGAAAACTGTTCTTTGAACCTTTTCCAAAAACCTTCTCATATAGTTCAAAGCCTGTGGGCCACTCTAACACCCTGTGTGTTGAGATGCCAGACTCGCTAATGATATCCTCTCACTTATGAGAGTGGGCTTACTTTTGTTTAATAAAAGTTATGTGCCTCCTTGCCTTTGACCAGAAAAGAAAGACAGCATGATGTTGTAGAAAAAAAAAATCATTACCTATTGTTAAACTAATGCAATAAATATAAAGATATACCTAGCAATTTTACAATCAATTAAGTAATAATAGTCTGCATTACATTTTCTTCAGAACAATTTCACCTGTTTTATATATTAGCTCCACCACTTTATGTACACACACACACACACACACACACACATAGTGTCCCACTGTATGACATCCATTTTCCTCCATGAATCATGGACATCATACAATTAAATGCTTTATGAATTCAGTGCTCTACTTATTGAAATGTGAATAGTGGTCATACTTTAAATTGAACAAGGCAAGAAGGTCACACAGTTTGAAGTAACCTTGATTCAAATTTTACATAAATTGTGTCCTGGTTTCTGCAGCAGCTTCTTGTAGAAGGCTTTGTGGAATTAACCGTATACTGTGCGATATATCATTTAGTATAGAGGTAACATATCCTAAAAAAGATGATCTGAAACACATTACAAACCTTCTAAACACATTCTCAAAAACATCAAATTATTCTTTAACAGTTGATATACTTTATTTAGAAAACTTTGAATAATAAAATTTACTAAATAATATTATAGCTGTTTCCTTTTATCAGTGACTTATATTCTATATCACTTTTGTGAATGTTTCAATTATAATATAAAACCATACACATCTTTTTCCTATTCATATATAGTTATGCTAACATTAAAATTATGTTGAGTATAAGAACTAAATAACCTGATTAAAGAAAGCAATTATAAAACTATATGATAAGTTATTTAAACTTTATTAATGATTTATTTCTGGAGTTTTTCCCCCAATATTTTCTTATTATAGTTGGCCATAGGTAGTTGACTATGAGTAACTGAAATTAAAGAAAGCAAATCACAGAAATAGTGGGTTTCATGGACAAACTGAGTTTTCCTTAATGCTTTGACACTAAGAAAAGAAGTGGCCTGTCTAATGAATATACACATATTCTGTTTTAAGTTAATAAGCATATATTTCTGCTATACTCTGATGTCCACAGTACTTTAGTTAGTACATTGTACTTTCATTAGTTACATTTTGGTAGAACTGATTTTGTCTCCACAAGATTACCATACAACACTTTAGAAACGATAAAGGAATCTAGTCCAAATTGTGATAAATGTGACAATGTGATACTGTTACCTTGTAGAGCTTGAGGAATAGAAGCACTACTAAGAAGATTAAAGTTTTACATACAATTAAGAGAAGCACTGTTACATTTATGAAGAGTAAAATCATTTTGCTGAATTTTTTATGAAAATGTAAAATTATATTTGATGGATCACAGTCTACTCATAAAGGAAAATCAGCTTAGGACAGTTATGGTCATTAATAAAAACTCAGGTAACCTTAGCTATTGTTATTTTTCACTTTCAAAAATAAGTCCTTCTTTGGATTATTTTCTATTTATGATCTCTTATTATCCACGTTATTATTTAATTGTTTTTAATTTTATTATTTTGTTATTAAAATTGAGTCTTTTGTAAGTCTTATAGAGATATGTTAGAAAAATACCACATAGAAAGTATGTAGCATTGGGGCTGGGAAGGTGGCTCAGTGGTAGTGTGCTTGCCTTGCATGCCTGAGGCCCTGGGTTCAATTCCTCAGCACCACATAAGCAAAAAGAAAAAAGCCAGAAGTGGTGCTGTAGCTCAAGTGGTAGAGCGCTAACCTTGAGCTGAAGAGCTGAAGGACACCGCCCAGGCCCAGAGTTCAGGACCCATGACCAGACCAAAAAAAAAAAAAGAAAGTATGTAGCATAGTACCTGGCAAATGAACATTTTGGTAAATGGCAAGTATCTTATTATAGAGACTGTAACATAAATATTCTCTTTGTAAAATAGCAATACAACACCATGAAAATCTCTTGCATTTGAAATGAGCTTTCTTTAATTTACTTTTTGGAGTTTTTGTTTCAGATGAACATTGATATTATTTATTAAGCCAAGGTCATCTAAATTGGTGATAGAAGCTCTTAATTTGAGATATTACATTAACACTAGTAAAGGGAAAGAAAGCAATATTTCTTCAAATGAAAGAAAAATAAAACTCAGTCACCTCCACATTTATGCCTGTCTCATGTTGTTTCTGTCCAGTATTTTCATTTGCAAAATATTTTCATGAGTATTATTCTTATCATGAAAGGTTTTATGAGGCTAATGTCTTAAATAATACCCAGGGCTACCCGAACCCCATAATGGAAGTCAAAATACAAAGGATAAAAACACATAATTTTTCTCTTCTTAAAGCATATATATATATATATATATAAAGCATATATATATATGCTTTATATTTATATATACATATATTTATATATATAAAGCATATATATATATTCTTTTAAGTCAAAATACAGAGGGTAAAATCATGTTTTTTGGTAAGTAAAACTTGCGACACTAGAAAAATCAAATTTATAAAATAAACAGAATTCCTGAGAAGATCAAATCTGATAAGAGAAGGAAGTTTTTACTCATTAGGAAGATTTAAAGAAAATCTAAGAGTTCCAGGAAGATGGCGGAGGAGAAGCTGGAGGCTAAACAAGCTCTTGCATAGCAAGCAGTTTTAGAGTTCCAGTGAACAGTCCTAAGCCAGAGAATCACACCAAGTGTGCCATCACAGTACAGAGAGTTAGGCCAGAGAGGGAAAATCCAGGCAAGGAGGCATATCTGACTGAGCACTTGCCAGCAGCAGCTGCTGCGGCAGCAGTGGTGGTAATGGCGGCCATAGCCTCCATACCTGCAACACAGAGAGTCCGGGAAGAAGGAGCCAGACATGGTGGGCAAGCGGATTCTACTCAACATAGCAAGAACCAACAAGGAGCAGACATCTTCATCCTGCAGTTCACAGACCAGAGATGACCCAGGAACCAAGACTTGGCATGAATAGAAGCCTAACGTCCTCACTTCTTCTCAGGGAGCAGAGGAGGGAAGGCCACCCCTCCCCCCCACAGTACCAGAGATCTCCATCTTGGATACTGACAAAGCTCGAAGGAGCTGCTAGCTCCAACTCAGGCCTTGGAAGAAAACTAGAGTCATTTAACAAGTCACAAGAACCTAAACTGACCTGCAAGACTCAGCTCCACCCAGGGAAAAGTCACACAGCTCGGGCTGCCAGCCCCAGGAGTGGCTTTCTTCACTGGGTAATCAGAGCCAGAGGCTGCCCCTACCTTTAGCAGCCTTGACAATCAACTGAAATTCAGTAAACATAAACCCTGAGAGTGGCTCCAGGCTGGGCTATGTGAGTTTCTCACAAGCTAACCCCTGGGAATAGCTACTGTTTGCTGAAAGGCCTCAACTCTACCCAGAACCTAGCCTCATCACAGCATCTCCAAACTTGAGAAAAAGCCATCTCCCTCTTTTGTGATACTCAAAACAGATCTCCCTCCCATTGAACTAACCTGGGAGGAGAATCACAAAATCCTGGATAAAGTAGAGCATTTTTCTGCCTACTCAAACAAACTGACTTAAGAAACCAACCAAGCCACAGGAAAATCAACCACCACAAGCACACTAGAGACACCAACAAGAGGCTGGTTATGGACACAAGGGAGATACAGGATTTTTCCCATCCCTCCCAAAAAAATCAAAAAACTTTTTCTTCTTTTTTTTTTGTACCTTTTATAAAAACATTTTTCTAAACCTTTTAATTTTTACCTTTTTTGAAAAAAATTGTTTTCTAGTAACTTTTTTTTCCTCTTATAATTTTTATTTTAGGGGTATAGGTGTGTGTGCATTTTTCTTTCTTTCTTTTTAAAAAAAATTTTTTTTGTATTTTGTTTAGCTCTATTGAACTTCTCATCTTTTTTCTTTCTTTCTTATTCTTTTCACCTTTTCTTCTCTTTCATTCTTCTTTATGTGATTTAATTGTTGTTCTGCACATCCTCAGATAAACCCATAGTCGATTATTCGACCTTATCCCACATTGTGTACACAATTAATCCACAAATTTATTACTCAATTCAAAACCTCTTAGACTTAAATTCCTTAATAGCAGTACCACCTCTTTATACTTATATAATATTTTAAGTACTTTTATTTTTAAGTTTTTCACATCTCCTTTATATCCCTCCCCTTCTCTCATTATATCCACGTTCTTCTCTGAATATTGTGTTTTCGTTTCTGCATAATATTTTTACTTTTGTATTTTTTCTGGTCTCTTTTTTTTCCCTTTCTCTTTCTTCTTTTTTTTCTCTCTCTACTTTCATCCTATCCAACCTATTTCCTGCTTTGAGATTAGGATTTAGCTAAGTTAACGCTCACTGTGCCTTCCCACATCTCTCTATTCCTATTTTTACCCACATCTCTCACTAAACCTAATAATTTCTGCTTTACCAAATTCTTCTTTGCAGTTCGTAGCCCATTAATATAAAGTTGTTTGATGTTGAATAGATGTATCTGTTGAACTAGATTGTATCTGCAGACTATTGACTGTGCAAATAGAGACTTTGGTTGATGCTTGCCTTAAGTTAGTGTTCTAGCACAAAACTGGTGTTATTTTCATCCCAAATGGGCAGAGTAAGCCGGAAAAACACAAGAAAAATGACAAGTCCGGGTATCTCAACTCACACTCATGATAATCAGGGGACAGAAAAGATAATGAATAATCCAGAGGAGAGTTCCCAAATAGTTCTACAAACACTACTGGCAAACCTGATAAATGAAAAGATTGAAAACATACAAAGGACTTTTTATGAGCGTGATAGTGAGAAAGAGGAGGCAAACAAAAGGTCAATGCAGGAAAAGATTGAAAACCTACAAAGGACTCTGTATGAGCATGATAGGGGGTGAGAGGAGGCAAACCAAAAGTTTATACAGGAATATTATAAGCGTGAGGAAGCTACTCAAAAACTGATATAGGAATTGCATGAGCAGCTTGAGAATACTCAAAGAGAAAGGCAGGAATGGCATGAGCAGGCTGAGAACACTCAAAGAGAACTACAGGAATGGCATGAACATGAGGAAGCTAAGCAAAGAGTAATACAGGAATTGAGAGAACAGGATGAGAATACACAAAGAACACTAAAGGCATTCATGGAATCCATTAACAAAGAGCTGAAGGAAGTCAGGGAGACCACAAAGGGAATGCTGAATGGAACCCAACAGAAGGAATGGGAGTCCAAGGAAACCATAACCAATCAACTAAGTGATTTGAGAATAAACACTGAACACCAAATTAAGGAAGTAAAGAAGTTCATACAAGATTTCAAACAAAGCTTCAATAAAGAATTTGAAGTCATCAAAGCTGGCCAATTAGAAGGAAAAGAAATAAAAAACAAAGTAGAAAGACTTGACAGCAGGTTAGACCATGCAGAAGATCGAATCTCAGGGATTGAAGACAGCCTAGATATTACAGAGAAAGAACATACAACCACCCAAGACAAGTCCAAGTAATATGATAGATCTATCCAACACTTGGAAGACACCATCAGAAGGCCTAATCTAAGGATAATGGGTGTAGAGGAGCACCTAGAAACAGAAGTTAATGGTCTAGGAAATTTGTTTAACGGGATCCTAGCAGAGAAAGTCCCAAACATGCAAAAAGATAGGACTATTCAGATACAAGAAGCTGTTAGAACTCCAAATACACCAGAATAAGACATCTCACCTTCACATTATAATCCACACACGATCAATTCAGACCAAGGAAAAGACCCTTAAAGTTGTCAAGGAGAAAAAATTAATCACCTATAAAGGGAAACCCATTAGAATCACCTCATATTTCTCAGCAGAGACAATCAAAGCAAGAAGAGCCTGGAATGATGTATGTCATGCCCTAAAGACAAACAACTATCAACCAAGAATACTGTATCCAGCTAAACTCTCCTTCATAACTGAAGGCTGAATAAAAACCTTCCATCGCAAAGAAAAATTGAAGCAATACATCTCCACCAAACCAGCCCTACAAAAGATTCTTAAAGATGTCCTACACATAGAAAACCAAGACCACAATAAAGGCAAGAAAATGCACCCAAACTGAGAATCCATGAACCATAGGAAGAATCCAGTTTTCACAGCCCCCCAAAAGGTGGAAAACATGGCAGGAACTCCCAAATACCTCTCAGTCCTATCTCTTAACGTTAATGGACTTAATTCTCCAATTAAGTGACAAAGACTGTCTAGTTGGATTAAAAAGCAAGATCCTTCTATCTGCTGCCTTCAAGAGTCACATCTTGCCAAATGTACCAAGCAAACGGTCCCCATAAACATGCGGGAGTTGCAATCCTAATATCAGATAAAATAGACTTCAAATTAAAATTTGTGAGAAGAGATAAAGAAGGTGGTTACCTACTAATTAAGGGATCTCTCCTTCAGGAGGTATTACAATTCTAAATATCTACTCGCCAAACAATGGAGCACCCAAATTTATCCAAGAAACACTACGTTCCCTCAAATCCCACATAAGTCAAAAGACATTAATTGCTGGGGATTTTAACACACCACTCTCCTCACTAGATAGATCAACTCGGCAAAAACTCAACAGAGAAACTGCAGTTCTAAACAACTGCATAGATAAACTAGATTTAATAGACATCTACCGAATATTTCACCCAGCAGCATCCGAATACACGTTTTTCTCAGAAGCACATTGAACATTTTCTAAAATAGTCCACATTTTAGGCCATAAAGCAAACTTGTCCAAATTTAGAAACATTGAAGTTATACCTTGCATTCTCTCTGACCACAAGGAAATAAAATTAGAACTCAACACCAAAAGCCACCAAAGAAAGTCCGGTAACACATGGAGGCTGAACAACACACTGCTGAATCACGAGTGGGTCATGGAAGAGATTAGAAAGGAAATTAAAATGTTCATGCTATTCAACAAAAATGAGCACACAAATTACCAGCTCCTCTGGGACACAGCAAAGGCAGTACTCAGAGGCAAGTTTATAGCTCTGAGTCCCTTCATCAACAAATTGGAGAGATCTGAAACCAACAATTCAATGAGACATCTGAACCTCCTTGAAAAAGAGCAGCAAGATAAACCCCAATCCAGTAGACTGAAAGAAATAATTAAAATTAAATCATAATTAAATGAATTAGAATCCAAAAAAACTATAGAAAGAATCAACAAAATAAAGAGTTGGTTCTTCGAAAAAATTAACAAAATAGACAGACCCTTAGCAAATCTTATCAGGAAAAGAAGAGAACACATCCAAATAAATAAACTCATAGATGAGATTGGAAACATCACCACAGAAACAACCAAGATTCAGAACATTTTAAGGGAATAATTCTCAAAACATTATGGTAATATGTTTGAGAACTTGGCAGAAATGGACCTTTTCCTAGCAAATATTTACATGCCAAAACTAAACCAAGAAGAGTTAAACCATCTTAACAGGCCCATATCAAGCATTGAAATAGAAACAGCAATAAGAGACCTCTCAGCTAAGAAAAGTCCAGGACCAGATGGTTTTACAGCAGAATACTACAAGGCCTTCAAAGCAGAGCTCACACCAATACTTCTCCAACTCTTCAATGAAATTGAAAGAGGAAGTTCAATACTGAACACATTCTATGAAGCCATTATAACCCTCATCCCAAAACCAGGCAGGGACTCTTCAAAGAAAGAGAACTATAGACCCATTTCTTTAATGAACATTGATGCAAAACTTCTCAACAACATTTTGGCCAATAGACTTCAACAATTCATCCAAAAAATCATACACCACGATCAAACAGGACTCATTTCAGTGATGCAAATTTGGTACAATATATGCAAATCAATTAATATAATTCATCACATCAACAGGAGCAAGGAGAAGAACCACATGGTTATCTCAATAGATGCCGAAAAAGCATTTGACAAGGTACAACACCTCTTTATGACGAAGGTTTTGGAAAAAATAGGAATCCATGGAACTTCCTCAATACAATAAAGGCTGTTTATGACAAACCTACAGCCAGCATTATACTTAATGGTGAAAAACTAAAGCCATTTCCTTTTAACTCAGGAACAAGACAAGGATGTCCACTCTCTCCACTTCTCTTCAATCTAGTATTAGAATGCCTAGCTACAGCAATAAGACAAGATGCAGACATAAAGGGGATGCAAATAGGGAAAGAAGAAATAAAACTCTCCCTATTTTCAGATGACATGATCTTGTATTTAAAGAATCCCATAGGCTGCACTCCCACATTACTCAAGCTGATTCAAAACTTTGGAAAAGTAGCAGGGTATAAAATCAATGGCTTTTCTGTATGCCAACAATGAGAAAAGTGTGGCTGAAATTAGGAAAGCAACTTCATTTGTAATAGCCCACAAAAAATAAAAGACTTAGGAATTAACTTAACCAATGAAGTGAAGGACCTTTATGAAGAAAACTTTAAAACCTTGAAAAAGGATACCAAAACAGAACATAGAAAATGGCAAAACCTCCCATGCTCCTGGATTGGAAAGATCAACATCGTGAAAATGGCAATACTTCCCAAGGCTATCTACAAATTCAATGCGCGACCTATCAAAACTGCAACCACATTCTTCAAGGAAATAGAAGAGGCAATCCAAAAATTCATATGGAACAATAAAATGCCCTGAATAGCAAAAACGCTCTTTAACGGAAAGAACACTGCTGGAGGAATATCAATACCAAATTTCAAACTCTACTATAAAACCATAGTAATCAAAAGAGCTTGGTACTGGCACAAGAACAGACATCAGGACCAATGGAATAGAATTGAAAACCCAGAAATGAACCTACAGACCTATAGCCATCTAATCTTCGATAAGGGAGCTAAGAAAATAGAATGGAAGAAAAACAGCCTCTTCAGTAAATGGTGCTAGCAAAATTGTTTAATTACTTGTAGAAAACTAAAGCTAGATCATTATATATCACCCTGCACCAGAATCAACTCCAAATGGATCAAAGACCTCGAATTCAAAGAAGATACTCTGAAAACATTACAGGATGGAATAGGAGAAACCCTCGGTCTCTTTGGGCAGGCCTAAATTTTCTTAATAGAGACTCGGAAACACAACAAATCAAAGAAAGGTTGGACAAATGGGATTGCATGAAGTTGCAGAGCTTCTGCATGGCATAGGACATAGCTAGCAAGATCAATAAAAAGCCCATGGTTTGGGAGAAGATCTTCACTAGCCATACAATGGACAAGGGCTTCATATCTAAAATATACTTGGAACTCAAAAAATTAAATCCCCCAAAAACAAATCCTCAAAGAAACAACTGCCCAATAAATAAGTGGGCTAAAGACTTAAAGAGAAACTTCTCTGAAGAAGAACAAAGGATGGCCAATAGACACATGAAGAAATGCTCAACATCCCTAGCCATAAAAGAAATGCAAATCAAAACAACATTAAGATACCACCTAACCCCAATTAGAATGGCAAAAATCAAGAACTCTAACAACAACAGATGCTGCTGGAGGGGATGTGGACAAAAGGGAACCTTACTGCATTGTTGGTGGGAGTGTAAACTTGTTCAACCACTTTGGAAAGTAGTATGGAGGTTCTTCAAAAGACTCAAGATAGAGCTCCCCTATGACTCATCAATACCACTTTGGGACATTTACCCAAATAAACACAAACAAGACCACAGTAAAGCTACCAGCACAACTATTTTTATTGCAGCATTATTTACTATAGCTAAGATATGGAACCAACCCAGATGCCCCTCAGTAGATGAATGGATCAAGAAAATGTGGTATATATACACAATGGAATTCTATGCCTCCATCAGAAAGAATGACATTGCCCCATTTGTTCGGAAATGGAAAGACTTGGAAAAAATTGTATTAAGTGAAGTAAGCCAGTCCCAAAGACTCCTAGCATATTTGTTAGAATTATATGCTTGGAAACGTGGTTTCAGTCTCCTCCATGAAAAAGCAGGAAACATTATCTGAAAAACAAACTAAATCAAAAAAGGGTTGTGGCTCAATCTTCAGTAGTGAATAAAACAAGGACTGAAGCAACTTCCCAAAACCCTCATTTAAGTAACTTCAAAAATAACTGTTCCATACTTCCCACCCTAACATTAAAACATATTTTACCAATACTAAATTATAAAGAAGAAAAGAAGAAAAACTGAGCTTTGTAGTCAAAAACCACTCAACATCATTCAACTAATAAGGCTCATGAAACAATACAGAACATTTTAGTTAGGTTCTCAAGAGTGCTGTAAAAAAAAAGAGAGTGAAATCATAGAAAAGATGATGACAGTAGTGTGTTAAAGTCTCCAACAATTAATGTCTTTGGATCTATGTCAGATTTGAGGGAAAGTAGTGTTTCTTGGATAAATGTGGGTGCTCCGTTGTTTGGTGAATCGATATTTAGAATTGGAATAGCCTTCTGAAGGAGAGATCCCTTAATTAGAATGCAAATCAAAACAACATTGAGATACCACCTCACCCCAGTTAGAATGGCAAAAATCAAAACTCTAATAACAACAGATGCTAGAGGGGATGTGGACAGAAGGGAACCGTATTTCATTGTTGTTGGGAGTGTAAATTTGTTCAAAAGTAGTATGGAGGTTCCTCAGAAGACTCCACATAGAGATCCCCTATGACCCAGCAATCCCAGCAATTCAGGCATTTACCCGAATGATCACAAACAAGACCATACTAAAGCTACCAGCACATCTATGTTTATTGTAGCATTATTTACCATAGCTAAGATATGGAACCAACCCAGATGTCCCTCAGTAGATGAATAGATCAAGAAAATTATATATATATATATATATATATATATATGTATATACACACACACACAAACACACACACACACACACACACACACACACACACACACACACACACACAATGGAATTCTATGCGTCCATTAGAAAGAATGACATTACCCCATTTGTTAGGAAATGGAAAGACTTGGAAAAAATTATGTTAAGTGAAGTACACCATGCCCTTATTTGCAGCAACTAGTATATGTCTGAGACAAGCAGAAATGGTCAGATAAGTTGATGTTAAGTGAAATGAACCCCAAGTTAAGGACTCAAATGTTTTTTTTTCTTTCTTGTGATTGTTTCTAACATATTTATAAGATATTTCTTTGTTGCTTTGTATGTCCCTCCCTGTTTTCACTGTATTCGATGTTGGTATAATTTGTGGAGGGGAAGGAAAAAATCAAATCGCTTAAATAGGGATACAGGTGGACCCATTGCAACAATGAGATATACAAGTCATTATGTGGAAAATGAACTTTACAACTTTGGCGTGGGGGGTGTGAAGGGTAGATGGGAAGGGATAGTAAGGGGAAACAAAGTAAGAGGCAACAATGCTTGATAAGAAATGTACGCATTACCTTGCTCATGTAATTGTAATCCCTCTGTATGGTATTTTCACAATAAAAATAAATTTAAAAAAAGATGATGACAAGCATTTTAATTTTGAATCATCAAGACCTGGAGAAGATAGGACCTAGGAGGAGATTCAAAGCTCTGAAGATGAGTGAGTATCCAAAAACAGACCTGGTGGAAGACATAAGATTAAAGAACCGAATTCACAGTAATAGCAGTCATGGGACTAGAAAGAAGTTAATGAACTCATAGGTAAGGTAGGTTTCTTCATGATTCATTGTAGGTAATCTTGGAAGGGTGAATCAGGAGAAAGTAATGTTTTAGGAGAATTGTCCTGTTAGAGCAGGAAGAACATATGGGGAAATTTTATCATAATTTGGGGTAATTTTTGACTATATCTCAAAATTTCAAGCTTATTTGTGTAAAATTTCCAAAGATGTTGAATCAGCAGAGATGTTGATTAGTTTACAATAAGACTGTAACATGAGCCTTCATAATGTGATATATCATATATGTATCCTATAGATATATAGATATATGATTTTAGAAAAATCTAAACTTGAAAGTAAGGTGTAATAAGAAAATATATTTACAAATTATCCTCTCTGTTAAGCACTTTGTGAATTGTCCGTTGTATGTGCCATCATAATATTAATAATGATAGTTGCATTGTGAGTTGAGCCATTCAAAATTGCAAATCTTCAACACTTTATGACCAAGAATTTGATGTGCCTCAATCTAATAACTGGCAGTTGAGGAAACAGATTTTATACATGTAATAATATTTCATTTCATCCTCTCAGCAAGCCTTCTATATTGTTTTTATACTTGAGGAAAAAGGCTATAAGCTAACTTGTCAAGTTGATCTGGAAAATGAACTACTAGAAAACTTTTGGTTATCTTTACTCCTAAAATGTTCTATTTGTATCACACATGATTCAAAACCCAACTTCAAAAGTCAAGCAAAATATTTATGAACGATAACAGACATGAACAAATTCATCTGTTTCTATAAAAACCACACTCATTCTGTGAGTGTATATAGATGTATATATAATCTGTCAAATATATATATATATATATATTTCTGCCATCAACATATGCTGTAAGTACTCATATACAGTTACATCTTTTCATTTAATAATATTTTCTTCTTGAAGGGCTCCAAATTTTTAGAATGTTTCACACTCTACAGTATTATCTTATAAATAATTGTTAGATTTTAAAGTAATATTTAAGGAATATTTCCCTGTAGTATTTCTTCAGGCAAGACCAAAAGGTAATGAACTTTTAAGTGAAAATTGTGCAGAGAAAATATACTCCTTGACACTGATGATTATGGTTGTCAAGTTATGGTTGCCTAGCTAAGGAATGATGCTATATTTTCAGATGTAGGAATTATCTACATATTGTCAGCTTCAATAATCTAATTCTGTAGACGAGGCATGTGAGTTACTGAAGACATAAACAGCCAAATAGGGATGTCTATCAGAACACCCCACTTTTTAATTGCTTTGCTGAAGTGGACCTGCAGTAGCAATGACAGGAGCTGTAGGTCACTCTGGGACACTAATTAGCATGAAACTGTCTGGTAAATGTTCAGATTAGGAACTCAAGTATTGTATAGTTAATTCTCCACTGCTATGGCTAATGTGTTTTAAATGTCTTTGAACACAATTATATTTGACATATTTTCCATGGAATAATAAGCCCATGTATAAAATATTTCATTACTCTACGTAGATAAAATGTTAAGTTGTATATTAATATAATGGACAACGTACTATCCATGGAAAATTTTTACATGTGTTTGAGAATCTAGATTGTTTGGCTGTGAAATATTTGGAATTAATATGACCAGACTTCTATGAGGCAGTATATATGTTTATGATATGGGTCATAGAAGAAAAAAGGTGTGATTATTGTAAAAAAAAAACTTCCTTTTCTAAAATGGAGATACACTCAATTTGATGCAAAGAAGTAGAAAGGAACACCTCTGTGAAACTCTCTGAATGTCCTCTTAACACTAAGTATGAAAGTAGAACAGTAAAACAATGTTTAAAAGAAATAAAATTGAGACTCCATAAATTATTTCACAGTATTAAAAACTCTGAACTTAATGATCTGGAATAGGCACTTAAACATGTGAATCTGTAGAAGACATAGTTTCAAAACAAGAATTATAAAGGAGTGAATAATGTGACCCATAGCATAACAATATTGGATGCTAATTTTAGAAAGATTCACAGCAGGTTGGAGATATTAAAATTTTGTATGGAAAAAAATCTATTGATGTCTTCAAATTACATGCGGGAAAATATGAACAGCTGGTTCTCTTTTATTGGTTTCCATGAAAAAAAATAATGGTTATTTTCCACTGGGTAATTACTGCCTGATTTATTTGCTATATCCATTTGCTCACATTTTAATGTCCCTAAACACTTTAAAGAGGCCATCCTTGGCAAGGAAATGTATTTGAAATGCTAATGTTACAGTGGTGACCAATGTGTCTAATTTTAATATCCTTTCAATTATTGGTTAAAATACATTGCATTCATTTTTTTCAGTATTCATTTTAGTAGTATCAAATTAAAGAGAATCACTTATATAATACCAACCATGATAACTTAGCACAAAAAAACCACTTGTTGTGAAGTCACTGTGGAATTTGATTAGAATCTGATTTGACGTGCTGTATACTGACTCCAAGGCAGTGTTGCCACTGAACTGACCGATCTGGGGTGAGTTTTGGTCAGGCCCATCCCTGTTGGACAGAAGGGAGAGAAGGAGAGAAAATGATTAGTTTCTTGAAAAGTTTGGACCATCATTTTTAATGAAGGTATTGTATGTAATTACATTATGAATTCATATTACCTAGATGGAGTAATTAATGGGTGACAACACCTATTGATATTCTTTATGTCTACATAGGTAGTTACAGGTGTAAATATTAAAATAGAAAAAATTGATCATACTTTCATCTGAATAAAATGTACCAACATTTGTTGAAATTGAGAAATCATCTTTTCTTTTCTTTAGCCAATACTCAGCTTATATTGAAGGTTACAGATTTTTCCACTTATTCTTTTCAACGATGATCTTGTGAATTGTAGCTAGTACAGTTTGAATTCTTGGAACTCATGAACTCATACAGTAGTTCTTTGACCACCTGTCAATGTTTAATTTCTATTTTTGTTCATATTTTTAAACAGAAATCCACTAATCATGAGGACAATATTCTATTTTTGATAAATAGCTAGGAAATGGTTTATATTAAATAATTCTGGTCCAAATATAGACACTGAAAACATGTTTTGTCTACTAATTTACACTTTAAAATTACCCTACTAACTGCACATTTTGACATTAGATTTAGTAATATCTTTAATCACTTACACTTCTCTTCTATATTATTGAGCTACCTTACTGTATAAATAAGTAAACATCTATTTCTCTTGTTTGTCTCATTTTTCAAAACACATACTGTCAGCCATAGTTGCATCAATTCAAACATCAGATGGCAATTTGTAACAGAAAATTGTGATATATTTTCATTCCTTTCTTTGTTCACTCTTATATATAGTTGTATCAATCAAAAACAATGGTCTTGGCTTACCATACAGTAATAAAATCATAAATTGGTTCTGTTTGAAGTACAGTAAAATTGATGTAGATTCCATTCCCAGGAGGAACTCTGACAAGCCAAAAACAATCTTGAAAATTTGGATATTCATCAGGATACCCTGGAGAATAAATAGTGCCATTCATTGCAGTAATATTCCCTCCACAAAGAGCTGTAGAGAAAGACACACAAAAAAAATGTTAAAAAATGATAATCTGACAACTGAGGGAAAAGTATACTCCTTAATCAATGTAGAATATATCTAGGTTTTATATATATTAATATATATTATATATAATAATATATTATATATATTAGCTCAGTTCATTGCATGAAATTGGTGAACTACGAGCAAGATTGGTGAACTACATGTTTTCCCTTTTAAAAATATTTTATAACAATATAAACACTAGATTAAGGTGTCTCCTCTGCTCCATTCCCCCCACTTCAGAGCATGGGTGCTGTTTTGCTCTAGCACTTGAGCCACAGGGACCCTTCTGACTTTTTTGATGGTTAAATAGAGATAAGAGTCTCAAAGAGTTTCCTGTCCTGGGCTGGGTTTGAACTATTATCCTCAGGTCTCAGCCTCCTGACTAACTATGCTTATAGAGAGGAGCCACTGCTGCCCAGTAAAAGCTATTTTACTTATTATATTATTCTAAGATAAAAAACTCAATTTCAGTATCAAGATATTTATTAATAATCACATATATATATATATATATATTATCCAGACAGAAAAGCAGCTCTAAACTATTGACCAATCCCATTGGGGAAGTTTAAAATGAGTGTCAATGATAAAATTAGTTATTTCTTAAAACTCTTTATACTTAATGAAATATGATTTTTCTATTGAGAAACCAAATATTATAAAGTCATTGGAAGAAAAAGACAGGGAAAATTAACAAGAGAATTACTAAAATGGAATGATAACACCTAGGACTCAAATTCACTTTAGAAGCATACCTTCACACCTTGGGAGTGGATGATTCCAATTACGACTGACTCCATGAAGGCATGTGAGGGCAGAGTTTCCCATGAGTGTGTATCCTGGGAAACATTCAAAGGAAATGGTTTGACCCACCGTAAAGTCATTGCCAATTACAAAACCATTTCGAAATGGGCGTGGATCAGGACAGCTTTGCAATTGATAAGCTGGAAAAAAAAAGAAAAATCAAAGATATATTTTATGAATTTCATAGACTACATTTGGATATGATTGGCAGTTTAGAAATAGGTATGGTTCTGCTTCTAGAGCATTATTCGTGGTAAGTCAGCTTTATGATAACGGCTATCAATGACAGTGTGATAGGAATGTCTTCTCAAGTCCACAATTTTCATATGTAAAATGCTAGTACCAGTCATTTAAAAAATACATCATTTGGCTCATTTGTTATGCGATCTTTCCCAATTCTAAACATAACTAGAAATGTGAACTCATCCGTGGCCATAGTTTTAATCAAATATATTCTGATTGTTTCAAAGAGAATTCAGTGCTAGGTTAAGTTGTGAAGCAAGCACTCTACCACTGAGCCACCTTTCCAGCACCTTGGTTAGGTTATATATACATAAAAGCCTTCCAAAAAGTATATGTATAAGGCTAATTGTGAGGTTTCTCAATATATAAAAGTAATTTTCCTCCACATGGAACAAGCCACATCTCTGTATTGAATGTTCACAGAATAGTGGCTTAATAAAATTTCAGGCACATTCCCTCTAATCAAAACTAAGTTTGATTCTGATATTTTTGTGTATTGTTGATACCGAACTCTAACTTCCTATTTGTCCATATTATTTTTTTGTTCTACTTGTGTTATCACTAAAACCCTAAATCCAGCTCATTTTTCATGTAGAAAGAACTTACTAAATATTAGTGAATTAATTTTGATTTTATGAACTGGCAACATATTTGTGCCCTGTAAATATGTGCAACTAATGAAGTTCCATAGTATTTTCTAATTAATAAATTTAAGCAACAATAAACTATTTAAAATTCTACATTCTTCAAATAAAAAAAATACATCTGAAATTGAACAAGTTACCTTGTTGCTTCTTGAAATATATTTCAATTTTTTTCAACCAGGTTATTTGGGGTTTTGTGTTAGTTGGTTGGCTGACTGTTTGGCTTTTTGTTGTTGGTATTGGACTTAGGACCTCATGTTTGCTATCAGACCTTTGTGCATTAATTAATTTTTAGGCAAGGTCTCATAATCTTCCCCTGTCTGCCTTGACTGGCTATTCTATTTTCACTTCCTGTGTAAGAATAGCAGGCACGTGACACCAGGCCCACCTTATTTGTTGGAATGGAATTTTGCTGTTTTTTCTTTTCTTTTTCTTTTCTTTTTATTTTTTTTTGCCTCAGCTGACTTTGAGCTGTGATCATCTAACCCTTGATTGCTTCTTCTGAGCTAATACCCCTCCTCCACCCACAAGAGATGTCATAGGAACAAATTATTTTAAAATATTAAATGGTTATATTCTTAATCTGCCTCAGAGTATTTTAAATATAAAATGTCAATCTCAAGTTTTTACTAGCATTATGCACGTGTATATCATTTAATCAGGAAGTAATATACATTGTTCCAATATAGTTAATTTTCATGTCAAAGGTACTCTGAATGCAGAACATATCTATAAATGTGTTATCTTGTGATAATTTATATGATATTGTTTCTATTTTTCATGGTTTAATAAGAAAGTGTAAGAAAATATCTTAAATATAGTTCTAGTATAATATTATATACTCCATTGGATTTAAGATTAGTAATATTTCTAGTAATAACACTAATTTCGCAACCAACATTGTCATTATAAGGGTAGGCTTAATTTTTAAACTATGGTTTTGTAGGGTTATTTTGTTTTGTTTTGTTTTATTTTTTCAGTACCTGAGCAAAGCTCATTGTAGGCAAGTTCTCTAGCAATGAATTATACCATCAACCTAGAAAATTTTTATATCCCAAATACAAATGAATCAAAAAGTAATATCGATTGAATAAACCAATATAAATTAATTTTTAAATAGTAATAAATAGTATCCATATAAAGCAATTCTTAAATATTATTCAGAGGTGAAATCTAGTCATAATTTCAATGTATTATAACTTGTATCAAAATTATTAAAATGTCAGCAGCAATAACAAAAATTTTGTATATTTTCTCCTTATGTCAATACAGCAGATTGCTTATCAAGGACACATCAGCTAAAAATGTTCAGGAAATAAAGTTTACATCCTGGATTCATAAAATTCATGTGAAAACATTCTCTTGAAAGGCAGAGGGAAAATGAGGAAAAAAATAAAGTTAAGTTTTAAGCTGAATAGGAAAAATATACTACCATTTACATTTAGTATCGACCACAAATGTGGTTCTGAGATTTCTAACAGTGAAAATAATGAAACAAACAAAAAGAATACTGCGTAAATGAGGAAAGAAGCAAAAGTTATGGGCTGTGTGAGATTACACAGAGAACATTAGCCAGCATTTGAGCCAAATTCTACTCCACATTAAGCCCTGTTCTCAAATGCGATAATAATTTTGATTAAGTTTATGCAGCAGCTTTAAGCAATACTTTCAATGCAATATGATAATCAAAGCATTTTATACTGTTATGGTAATAGAAGAAAATCAAGGTATGTCATATTACGTGATTACTAACAAAAGAAAATAATTTTGCAAACAATCAATATGCATGCCATAAAATAAAATTTTAAGATACTAAATTTGATATAAAAAGTAAAACATTGGTATCCAGTTTGCCCAAATGTCTTGTCTTGCTTAATTTGTGTGTTGTCTAATTTAAAGCTGTTTGGCTAGAATTTTGTAGGATCTCAGGAAATATCCACCCCATGTACAGTTGCCTGGGAGGAGCACTGTTCGAAAAGAAATTTTAAATTGAAGCTTGGCTTGGTTTATGTTATTTTCTTTTGTAAGACAACATATAAACTACTTGTATTTACTTAAGAATTTTAATAGCAGAGAATGGCTCAATAACCCTTCACTTTCTATCATTCCTCTAACCTTGATAGAGAATGTGAAACCCTTGCTTGTTCTGTGAGTAGTCACTGTGAAAATACAAACTGGTTTCATGGGTTGTGCTGAACAAAGAGGATGGGATTTGAGGACCACTTAGCCGGCCAATAACAGTACTAGTTTCTGAGGATCCACTTCGTACTTCTAAGTAATCATGTATGGTTTCTGTAGAAAAATTTACAAACTGGAGATGTACGCCTAAGGAAGAAAAGAACAGCAAATATAAAGTTAATTTAAGTTTTACCAACACTCAACACACAGAGAGAGGTACATTAGACATTTTTCTTCCTGTAGGTGAGGAGGCAGTCTTGTTATCTGGTTAAGGGTTTTGCTACGTTCCTTTAACAAGATTCTATTCATTCTAGGACTCAGAGACTTAATAAACAAGTCTACCCTCAGTCTAGCACTACTTTGTGAGCATGTAAAGACTGACAAGCTTATTTTAAGTGCATATAAAGGTTTCAAATTTTTTAATATTATACTCATGATTTGACAAAATTATTCAATAATTTTGGTTTAACAAACTAATTGTTATACAACATAATATAATCCATCCCAAACCCTAGGAAATGTATTGTAATTAGAATGTTTTTTACCTATATGTGTACTTAATTCTATCAGAAAAAAATTTGAACTATGTACAAATATAAAATTGAATTTTACAAGGAAAATGAGATGAATTGCCAGAAAACCAATAATTTACATAGTATTTGCTTATGGGTAACAAGACAATTGCAGAAACAATTATATATGAAATTCATGTTCTAGTTATATAGTCTACATATATCTAAATCATACTGCTTCTAAATTTTGCTCTCAAGACTTATACCAATTTCACACTGGAAGATATCGAAAGGGCGTGAAATCAAGATATGGAAGAGATGTTGATACCTCTATGCTTACTGCAGGAACATCATCCTTAACTGGCAAGATATGGCATTAACCTATGTGTTCATAATGGATGGTAGCTAAGGAAATCATTCCATTCATACCCACACATGCAAACACACACAAAAACAATAAACATAATACAATATAATGTAGCCAACACATTTGCACCTGGATTATATGTTAAGTGAAATGAGCTAGACATGGAGAGACAAATACACATGATACCAATTCCGAGTGGAATCTATAAAAGGTAGACCATGCAAAGAATTAGAAAAGAAGGCTGGGTTATGTAGGCATACACATTGCAGTTACATTGCAGGGCATAGTAAGTTCAAGAGGTGTGCTGTTCAAATAATGAACATAATGCATATGGATATATCATATTTCAAATTAACAAATTACTAACAAAATAGATTCCAAATGTATCCACTACAAAAAATAGTGTTAATGAGACACAAAATTATTAGATTAATGGAGTTATGCCACCATGTATATGTATTTCAAAAATCATGTCATACATGATAAATATATTCAATTTTGTGTCCGTTTAAAATAATTAATGGACAAAAATAAAAGAAAATGTTCACATTCTTTCAGTTATCCAAATGCACTGGGTGTAATGTAGTCATCTCAAGCAACAATTATTCAGATTTCATTCTTCCATTTACATAATTGTATGTGCTCTCAAATTAAGCTGATATTAGTGAATTTTTTTTTTATTTTTCTTCTTAAGGGTGAATTAGTGACAATTGAAAGCTTTTCCCGTGCTTAAAGTGCACATACCGAAACCTATAGGCAGTTTTACGGTCCACGTGCAATCCAGGCTGCTGGGGTAGTTTCCAGGAAAGCCGGGGCTCAGGATCACACCGCTGAAATCGGACATGGAACCGCCACACTGAGCTGCAAAAGAGTAAAAGTCCTCACATAAGCCAGGGGATCGTCGATTCATTCACAGCAAAATCAAATATAATCAGTTGGCATAGCATTTTTAAAACTGCATAAAAGACAACACACTTCCTTCTTCAGAAGTAAGTGCAAACCATGTCAATCATTTCACAGCAAGTAACAGCTCATGTGCAATGAATGCAATCCAACGATGAGAACATGCCCCTTTACTCAGCTAGAACTATATATCTACTTCTTATGTACTCTAATAATGTTTTGAATATTCCAAATATGATATAATTTAGACTAAGCCCTAGCTAACCCTTTCAGCTCTGACAGAAGACTGTACACTAGGGGCTTATTTTTGTCAACTTCCTTCCTTTTTATGTTTTTGTATGAAAGCTCACTAAAGAATTTTAAGAAAAAAAGAGTTAATTTTCATTAATATTTGTGCCAGATGGACATACCCTTCATGAGATATGATCTTACTGTATCTTGCAAAGAAAAAAAAAGCATAAACAAGTAATGGGATAGACACATATTTAAAATTTTTGGCAGAAGTTATGAATGGTTTCCTAATCATAGATAACCTAGATAAACATTCTAAGAATAGAAAGTTAGTTGTACCATAAAAATAAGCTTTAATACATATGAAAGAATCTTCCAGATTCAATATAAATGCACGTGTTCATCATTAAACAGGAATCAAGTTTAGGAGTTATACATGCTTATTTTCAACTTCAGTTACTTATCTATCATTAAAGATAGCAACAAACTGACATTCATACTCTGTTATATCTCATAGAGTCAAATTCAACAAACTGTTTTATAGTTCAGGGCAATACTCAGACATCAGTTTGACAGCTCTAACTTAATGTAGGAATGGAATAGAGTATGTCTCGAGTTCTCAAGTGGAAGATACACACAAACACACACACATACACATTTTGAATCAACATTATATAAACCTTTCTTTTGACCTCTGTCAACAGGCTCTAAATGTACACTTAAATATTTTCCTATTCTATGAAATCTTAGTTCATCCAAAGCAAAATTTGATATTACATACCATGAAGACACTCCACTCCACTTTTCTAAATTGTTCACTTACATTACAAAATGTGATAATGAGTTGTAGAAAAGAAATGTTTTAACCAAAACTACTTTTGAAGTTCAACGACACTTGTAGCTTGTTTTGAGTTATACTGAACTGACAGTAAGAAATCAACTGCTTTCTTGTCTTTAAAATTTACTCTAACTTGGAGCTTCTCATTTTCCCTTTATTCTGCTGTCACCATCTCTTTAGATGTGGTCTGCAAACACTGCTTTTCATTCAAGACAAACCATGCTGAAATCCCAAAATGCAAGAAGGAAAAGGGAAAGAGAATTAATGGTAAGCAGATAAAGCAGAAGGTAGAAAAGGAATGATGAATCACAACAAATAGTTTTAAAAAAAAGACACAAGACACCACACACACAAACACACACACACACACACACACACACATACACACACACAAAGCTTCATCTGGCTATATTGGCTCTTACCTCATTTCTCTTTGCTTCTTGTCTGCAAAATTTCACAAACTTTCTTATCTTGTATTGAAACTCTGCATGTTACTAGTACTTCTAAGAACATTCCTTAGCACCCCATTAAATTTCACCAATATACTTTAATTTTCTAACAAAAAATCATTCCAATTTTCCCTTTCTTGTTTGTCTCTATTATCTAAAATTTGTCATGAATTTTTCTTCCTCTCATGACAATATACAGCCAGTTGCTTATTTTCCAGTTCACAAGTCTGTAACCTTGATACCATGACTCAAGTTTCACAAACAATTCTCCAAACCACCTCCTGACTGTAGTGTCTGCTTTCAATATGAGCATGGCTTTACCTAAAATACTTAAATTTTCTACCAACTGTAGTAGATAAGTAGATGCTTATTGTTCAAATATGATTCTCAAAATCTGCCATCCACAGGTAATCTTATCTCTACATTCTTTATTCTTAGCACAAATATGTATTTATATGCATGTATAACAAAAATAAGACTACACTGTGAATTGTTTTAAGCTTTCTGATTTTTGTATTACAAACTTCATCATTGTCATTATATATTTATTATATTTCTCTTTTCAATTTCCTTTTTCCAATGTATTTCTGTTAATTTTGAACCCTTAAGAGCTTATATTTCCTCTGACAACTATAGCTCTTGAAGCCTAACATACTCCATGTTCAGTAATAAACACTTTAAACACGTTCTATTCTTCAATTCTCACAATAAGTCTGTAAGGCAAACATCCTAATCCCATTTAACAAGCAAACAAACAGAAATGAAAAAGTAATTCATGATATACTTTTTTGTGGTTTTGGGGCTTCAATTCTGGGCCTGAGCACTGTCCCTCAGCTCTTCAGCTCAAGGCTAGCACACTACCACTTGAGCCACAGAGACACTACCGGTTTTCTGGTGGCTAAATGGAGTTGAGTCTCACGGACTTTCCTGTGTGGGTTGGCTTTGAACCGTGATCCTCAGATCTCAGCCTCCTGAGTAGCTAGGGTTACAGGCGTGAGCCACCAGTGCCTGGCACACACTTTTTTTTTTTTGGCTTTCCACAAAGCAGTTTATGAATACACTCCATCTTGGTCAATGTCACCCTCTTCAATATTCTTACCCACCCCTCCCAAACCACTCTTCTTCACTTTTTTTTAATTTTTAGGTTTTGTATTTTTTGTCATTTAACAAAGCAGTTTATGTGTACAATGCATTTTGATCTGTTTGATCCCTTCAACCACCTTCATCTCCCTTAGACTCACCTTTTCCCTATTTTTTTCAATTTTGAGGTATACACAATGAATTCTTTTATGTTCTATATTCTCCCTCCTTTCTCCTTTCATTCATCTACGCTTCCCTACCTTAGTGCCACCCTCCCCATTGCAGGTATCCATTTATGGTACTTTTTTTTATTGGTCTTTTAGTTAATCTTTCTAAAGAATTACACTATTTGAGCTCTGTAGGGTCTATTATATTTCAATTAGGGGACATAAGAATCTGACAAGTATTCCATACACTTTTACATGAAGTTAACTCACATAATAAAGCTTCAACTCTTTAATTTTAGTGCAGGGTTCCTTCTTTGTAACATGAGCCATGTTAATATTACATAATGAAGAGTCATATTTACTCAAAAGCAACTTTATACTCCCTATAAAGTCACATTTTTAAAAAATAGTAATTGATTCTACATATATATGAAGATGAGAGTGAGTGGCATTTAAATTGAGACAACATTCTGAAAGCAAATTGACACTAGTTATCAATGCTTTAAAACAGTTCTATGTAGTGAATAATCTACTTCAGGAAAATTCTAAGGAAATAAGTGTAAAGAAAATATGAAAAATACTTATAAATGGGTTCTTTAAATTATGAAAAAGAAAACAGTGAAACTCAACAATAAGGAAATAGATACACAGATAAAACCATGTTTGCCACCGTGAAACTCTTTGGAAAAATGTATAATAAATTATGCTAACGTTAATAGGGAAAGCACAAAACCAGGTATATTGTATAATCTCAAGTCTATATTTGTTCAATATTTATCTAATGAATACTTAAGAAGATAATAATTCTTCCCAATAATAGCAAAGTAGATATTATTTCTTTTGTTCCTCAGACTCTTTCATATTAAGGTTTTAGATCATATACACACTGCATGCACTCACACAAGATATCACAAACAAGTATTTGTACATATAAATTTTGTACTAATCATTTCATATAGATGTAGTTTTAAAATTTAAATAAGGAATTTAAAACTCTTTCCTTAAAAATACCATCTGCTTTAAAGTCTTTCAGAATTTTTTTACCAGTTAAATAAATTTTTACTCTTTCATGTAACTTCTTAATACTTTAAATGTATCATATATGGATGTTACAAACTAAAGTGCACGCAGTATACATGGAAGGTTGACCACCAATATGACTAAATAAGGCATTCCTAAATAAGGCCTGGTAAGGAGGTGATTAAAGTTGAATCAGGTCCTAGTTTGTATGAAATTCCATCAAGAAATCATTCAAGTAAATAAAAATGAGTAAGCAAATAAATAAGCAAAAACAAAAAATATCCTTAGAAGAAATCTAGAAATCAACCTGATAGCAACTTGTTCTTCGACTTTTAGTTTTTAGAATAGTAAGAAAATAAAATCTTGTTATTTAAACACCACATATGAACATTGAAGCAGATGAATAAACACAAGTGTGCCACTGTACAAAGGATCAGTCACAAAGTCATTGAAATTCTTTTGCCTATGCTGTTTTCCTGGCCAAAAAAATAGTTTTAAGAAATGGCTCCCTTTTTCTCCCACTGGTCTTAATTATTCTTCATTACAGAAATTATGTATTGACTATCGTTTCCAATAACTCTAATCAGCAGCATGTTTGATTTGTTAAAATACTACAGTGTCATCAACAGTACCATTTAACACTAAAATTATTTATAATTTCTTCTATTTCTACCTTCCCAAATGGCAACAAAATGTTTTAAAGTTCATTTTCATAATCAGTAGAGCTAGGCATATTAGTAGTTTTATAAGGATTGCAAAGATGAGAAAGAAAAAAATATATTTTCCTCTTGATATATTGCATAAAACAGTTGTCTTTGTTACAGAAGAAATCACATGATATGCCATACTCCCATAATAGATTATTTAGTTTGCTTACCAGGTTCAGTAGCAAGCAATGAGATATTTACTTTTTTCCCATGAATTACACTTATTTGTACCATATCATATAGAGAAAATACTACAGAAATTAAAAGAAAATTTAAAAGACACTAATTCTTTCTTCAGCGCCTACAGTTTAAAACTCATTCATTGGTATTGAAATGTATGGGTTAAGATTGTAAAAATTCCAAATAAACCAAATGAAACATACATCTCCACAAAACCTGGAGAAAGGCAAGCTGCATGCTTAAAATATGATATAAATGAAATATGATATAAAAGTTGTCAAAGCTTACACATTATAATTCTGGAACCTACCCAAACAAATAGGGATTGGATAATTCCATCTTCTCACAGGTCCAGGCATGCAAGTGATGTGTGAATGACCCTGCACAAGCAAGACACACAGCTCACTACATACTTCCAACACAGGTTGGATTAAATTTCACACACTGACAGATTACTGCAAAAAGAAGCTTAAATAATTATTGTTGTTTTCACATATATTTCACTCTTACTAGAAATTTCCCAATACTATACTCTAACAAAGGCAATTACATAGACATAATAAAATGTGAGTAAGTATCTTAAAGTCTTGGTAGAAAAAAGTAAGACTTCACATCTCACTACAAAAATGTTTTATTGCTACTGCAGTAATTAGAAACATGTAGAGAAGGACCTTATGCATAGTGCTTTATGGTACATTGTTATAAACAAATCAATGCTTCAAAGGTTTTTAAACAATAATTTCTAAATTAGTCTATTCTTAAGGAGTATTTTGTGATGCTGTTGATTTATGTCTCTCAAAAACACTTTCTAGCTGGGTACTGGTGGCTCATGACTTTAGACCTAGTTACCCAGGGGGCTGAAATCTGAGGATCATAGTTCAAAGCCAGTCTAGGCGGGAAAATCCATGAGAATAATCATCAAAAACACAGAAGTCTGGGGCTTCATTTCAGGGTGATAGAGCACTAGCCTTGTGCTATAAAGTTCAAGGAACTCAGTGCCGGGGACCTGAGTTCAAGCCCCAGGACTAATCCCCCCCCCAAAAAAATCCAAATACATCAGGAGTGATACAAAAAATAACATATAAATTGAAAATATATTCATTTTACAAAATATGTTTTAGTAGATTTATGCTAATTTGGCAAATTCATAATCATCTTATCATGGAATTTCATTTAATGCTATAATTCATACTATATTTTATTTTCCAGCCTAGTTTGTCATAGTAACAATCCTGTCTGAATAAGACTTAAAGGAAATTAAAGATTCATTTTGATTCAAAAGTCACTCTTGGTGTGTGTGTGTGTGTGTGATGTGTGTGTATGTGTGTGTGTGTGTGTGTGTGTATATATATATATATATATATATATATAACTATTATTCTTTAAGTCTAAATAATTGTTGCAAAGTCTATGAATATTCCCAAAGAAGAATAAAAATCAAAGCAAAAGTTTAGCAATTGACTTACCTGTAGAGAATACCCTTGGTCACACTGGAAGGACACCACATCACCCACCATGTATCTGTCTCCAACTTTAATCCCACTGCTAGGAGTTTGTGGCTCAGGACAAGAATCCAAACCAATTGCTAGAAATATGAGATTATAATAATATGAGGAACCTTCATTGTATGTTTTTGTTTGTTTGTTTATTTTGCCAATCCTTGGGCTTGGGTTTTGGTACTGTCCCTGAACTCCCTTTTGTACAACGCTCGTGCTCTACAACTAAAGTCATAATTGCAACTTCCAGATTTTTCTGTGATTCATTGGAGATGAGAGTCTCATGGACTCTTGCTCTTTGGGCTAACTTCAAATCACTGTCCTCAGATCTCAACTTCCTGAGTAGATAGGATTACAGGCATGAGCCATCAGTGCCTGGCTTATTGTATGCATTCTTAAAACACATATACAACTGTTAGTCAACCTGAATCCTGATGTCATTTTACTTTGAGGAGATAATGAGAATTTTCTATGAAGAAAATTTATTTGCTGTGCATTACAGAGCAAACTGAATTGTTTAAAGCATTAATAAGCTACTTTTTATAAAATATTTTGTGCTTATAAGCTATGGTTATGAAAATATTAATAACTACCATTGTATTATGCTCATTACTTTGAAATTTACATTTTCAAGCTAAACAGATGCATCAATTACATAGCTTATAAGTCCCAATCTCCTATCACTATATTACATGTGCATTGCATTAAAACAAGAGCAACAACAACTACAACAGAAGAAGAGGAGGAGGAGGAAGAAAAAGATTGTGATTCAAGGCTAACTATTCAGAAGCCTGAGATCTGAGGATCACAGATCAAAGCCAGCCCAAGACAGCTGGGGCAAAATGCCCAAGAGACTCCTTTTTTTTTTTTTTTTATAAATCATGGGGCTTGAACTCTGGGCCTGAACGCTGTCCCCCAGCTCTTCAGCTCAAGGCTAGTACTCTACCACTTGAGCCACAGTGTCACTTCCAGTTTTCTGGTGGTTTATTGGAGATAAGAGTTTTATAGACTTTCCTGCCTGGGTTTGCTTTGAGCCCCGATCCTCAGATCTCAGCCTCCTGAGTAGCTAGGATTACAGGAGTGAGCCACTAGCACCTGGCTTCCAAGCGACTCTTATCTCCAATTAACCAAGAGAAAACTGTAAGTGATACTGTTGGCTCAAAGTGGTAGAGCACTAGCCTAGAACAAAAGAGCTCAAGGACAACCCCTAGACCCCAAGGTCAAGCCCCCAAAACCCATACACACACAAAAGCAAAACATGTTATCAAGACACTCTCTCCACAAGCTGAGCATGGGGGTAGTGCATGCTTATTTCCTGAGTCACATAAAATCCTCTGAAAAATAATATGAAGCAGGAAGGAATAGGAGTACGGTAGTTATCCTGGTTCAAAATCATAGACAAGAATTAACAAGAAAATTTTAAAAAGGATTATCGCTTATATATTCCTTCACTCTTGGACCATATATTCGCTGTTTGAAAAATACCCTTGTTGTATCAATCTCTACATTTCCTTACAATGGCTACTTGTTGCAGTTAGATGTTCAATATATGTTTCTTCTGTATGAATAGACTGAAAGACAGTTCTGTGCACAGTGTCTTAAGGAGGCAAACACTGCTTGTATGAATGAAAGCATAGTATATGAAACACAGAGAATTCTTGTCTTGCTTATTTCCCAGTAAATATCAATGCCTAATTCTGCCAAAAGATGATACTTATCTAATACTGTTCACAATAAAGCAGAGAAGATAACATGAAGGCCTTTTCACAAGAATGTAAGACAGTAAGAACAAGTGGTTCTTTGGGTTATACATGTGAGGTCCTCTTGGATGTTATCTTGGAAGCACGTAAGCTATTATCCCTGGCCCTAGTTCTTACAATACCTAGGCCTTGACACATGCACCATGTTTCATATTTCCCAATGGAAATGGTTTTAAATTCTTTATTTCTTTGGGGGCTGGGGAATCTAGAAATACCCAGTTACCACTAGATTATATCCTAATTTTTAAAGTTGTTATAGGTAAGTTATCATTTCTCAATTAGCTCCTGTGATACAAAAGGAAACTATAAGCCAAGTGTGAATTCTAGCTGTAATTCTAGCTGCTTATGAGACGGAGATCTGAAGAACACTGGATCAATGTCAGCCTGAACTGTCTAACACTTATGGCAGGATCTCCAAAATAGCCAGCAAAATGCTAGGTCAGAGGCCTGGCTCAAGTGATGGAGTGCTGACCCAGAAAGTACTCCATGCAAGTGTGATGTTCTGAGCTCAAATCTCAGTACCATAAAAGAAGAAAATTAAAGAAATTGCCATGTTGGATTTAATTCGTTTTAATGCACATTAGTAGCCCTCACAAATTAAAACAGCTCTTTTTAGAAAATACTAAATTTTAAGTGAGTTATGACTGGGTGCCTGTGGCTCATGCCTGTAATCTTTGCTATTCATGAGGCCGAGATCTGAGGATCACAGTTCAAAGCCAGCCCAGATAGGATAGTTTGTGGACTCTTTTTTATGTTTTTAAATTTAATTTTATTGTCAAGGTGATGTACAGAAAGGTCACCGCTACATATACAAGGTAGTGACTACCTTACTGCTCAAACTTTTTATCCCATCTCTCATTTGCCTCCCGCTTTCCCTCCCTCTCCAAGCTCTAATTAGCCACCAAAAAAGCTGGAAGTAGAGCTTTGGCTCAAGTGGTAGAATGCCAGCCTTGAGCAAAAACACACAGGGATATTACCCAGGCCCTGAGTTTAAGCATCAAGACTGGAACTGCCACAAAAAAGTGAATTATGATATGAGCATATATTTCTTTAAATATGATTTGGCCTTCCTTCTATATGTTCTCAGTCTATGGGTAGTCCTGAGCAGAAAATATATTATTTTAGGTCATGCTTGTGCTCATTCTTAACAGAGAACATCAAATTTCATGCACTTCCATTTCTCTTCCTTCCAACAAGTACCCTTGGAAGGTCACAAATATAGCAACTATAATATCCCAGAGTAGAAGTAACTGCCTTCTCAAGGAGTCAAATATAAAGCTGTGGCATAGATGTTGTAGAATATTTAAAGTTTTATTTTAAGCAAAGCTTTTAGATTTTATCAAAGAATGAGTGGTAAGATGCTTGCAAAGCATTTTCACTATAGAAATGATACAAATTCTATAAACTATGTGATAGCAACTTTTAAACTAAAAGCTAAGATAAATATACTCATAGAGAAAAATACCAAAATGAAATATATCAAATAATGATGTTTCTTACATTTGGTTATGAGATTATAGATGGCCTGTGTGTACTGTCATAATTTTCTTTATTTCTGAATTTTCTATAATGATGTACATTCTTTTCTAACATTAGTTAGATGAGTTGATGATAGTAGTGTATTTGGCACTGAAAGTAAGTGTGTCTATTTATCTAGAAGATATTCTGTTATACTAATTAATCTCTACTGTATACAATGGTTTCGAGGAAGAGAGTAAACCAGTGATCAGAAATGCCAGAGCAGAAGAATGAGAACCTCATTCATGTTTGCCCCTCATAATAGCTATTATTTTATATAAATTGAAGAAAGTAAATTTAACAAGTCGTTTAAATAAGGATACAGGTGGACCCGTTGTAACAATGAGAAGTACAAGTTGTCATGTCACAAACGAACTTTAACAACTTTGGTGGGAGGGGATAGGCTGGGGGGGGCCGGGGGAGGCTGGGAAGGGATGGGAAGGGGAAACAAAGGAGGAGGCTACAATGCTTGATAAGAAATGTACTCATTATCTTGCCCATGTAATTGTAACCCCTCTGTACAGTATTTTCACAATAAAAAATAAATAACAATTAAAAAAATAAATGTATTATTAACTGAAAATTCCGAGACAGTTAAAAAAAAAGAAAGTAAATTTGAAATACTTAGAAATGCTGAAGTTCAAAACTGCAGTCACTTTTAACTTACTCAAGTAAAACTGTTCAAATATATATTTAAAATATCTATTTTAAGTAATAGTTTTATTAAGCGATAAATTGAAGAAAGTACTTTGAGTAATCACCAGCAGAAAGGATTTTTGCCCTTCTACTTATCAAGGCTAGTTTTCTGTTAATAGCGGTAGTCAAGAGAGGGCCATTTTATCTTTGTGAGTATAAATTTTATAAAAATCATTTCTTTGACATTCAAAGACACTCTCAGAATAAATCTTTCATAATAGGCTGGAGTCAATTTGTTATAATACCCCACCCCCCAAAAAAACAGAAAATGATTCAAAAACAAATCCATTCAAAACGTCCTGTTTTAACTGCTATCCAATTGTCCTATTCTGTTAATCTGGCTCAAAGTATTAGAAGCTATTACTTTTGTCATATTATCAATGATTGTTTATAACCTAAACTAACTTATTTTCTACTCATGCTAATTTAGATGATTTTTTAAAGTATATACCAGTATTACAATTTGGCATATTATGATTACCATTACAAAATACAATAATTTGTTGAGTGCTGGTGTCTTAGCTATAGCCTTATATTGCTAGCTACTAATGAGGCTGATATCTAAAGATCAAGTTTCAGTTATGCCTGGGAAGTTAATATCCGGAGACTTTTATCTCCAATTAACTACCAAAACAGCCAGAAGTATAGCTGTGGCTCAAAGAGATAAAGCCCTAACCTTCAGCCAAAAAACTCAGGATCAGCACCCAGGCCCTGGGTTCCAGCCCAAAGATGGGCCCCCAAAAATGGGAAGGAAACAAAGAAGTAAGAAAGGAGGGAAGGAAGGAAGGGAGGAAAGAAAGGAGGTTGGCAAGGAAGGAGAGAGGGAGGAAGGGAGGAAGGAAGGAAGGAAGGAAGGAAGGAAGGAAGGAAGGAAGGAAGGAAGGAAGGAAGGAAGGAAGGAAGGAAGGAAGGAAGGAAAGAAAGAAGGAAGGAAAACAACAGATCTTTATAAAACTTTATTTGCATTTATGCAGACTTTTTACTGAGATAATGTCTCATAATCAAGTAATCTAGCATACAAATATGTATGAAATATTTTCCACGTAACTTGCAATGTGATGAATGTTTATAAATATGATTTTAAAAGGAATAATTCTGACTTTAATACTTACTGATCTTCAAAGAAGACAATATGTGAAAAATACATAAAATATGGAAAAGATAGAATAATCAAAATAAACATGTTTCTATTATTATTGAAGGTTTTTAGGCATAGATGTGAAGATGTTAGCTGAATTTTAGATGTATATGTCTCTGTTATAGTATATAATATGTATGAAATATTTTCCACGTAACTTGCAATGTGATGAATGTTTATAAATATGATTTTAAAAGGAATAATTCTGACTTTAATACTTACTGATCTTCAAAAAAGACAATATGTGAAAAATACATAAAATATGGAAAAGATAGAATAATCAAAATAAACATGTTTCTATTATTATTGAAGGTTTTTAGGCATAGATGTGAAGATGTTAGCTGAATTTTAGATGTATATGTCTCTGTTATAGTATATATTTCCTGTGTCATGACGAACATCTTTTTGTGAAAATTAATAGATTTTATGTAATTGCTATCAACAAATAATTATAGAATATTCCTATTAAGAAAGTATATAAATATTTTTATAAAACACTGAGAATTTATTTATCTTAGCATATTGATTGATAAAATGAAATGTTTGTTCTATTAGTAACTGCTCTACTTCAAGATTAAGGAGAGCAGGATCAGTCTAACAAATTCAAGATAGAAATAAATATATGAAGATAATGAATAAAGAATTTAAAAACCTAGGTCAAAACTATAAATCATAAAAGCAGCGAGATTATCAGGAAATAAATTTTGATCAAAAGAAGAGACAAAACAAATTATGATAAGTGTGTAAGGAATATATATATAATTAAAGATTGAAATGAGTTTATAAAGATTAATTATGCTTATTTCATGCAATATATCCCAAATTAATGGCAATTTAAATTAGATATGACAAATGCTGATCATTTAATTTGGGAAAGGGGTGTTACCACATTCAATAATTTATGGGATGTTCAAGTATATAACTTAGTTTAAACAAAAAAAATACTGTATTTAAAAGTCTAATTAATCTTAAAATCCCTGCTTTTCTCAAAACATCCATTATGTCATTTCCTAAAGGAGGAGACCATATTTAGTGATTACAAAAGTCAACTCATTAAGAACTAATACATTATGTCTTAATTGTGTTGCCTGAGGATAAAAAGAAGTAATGTTTGCTGAATCAAAGCTTTTCCTAATGTAAGTTAGAGTTAAATGCATAAACTTCCCAATATTTATTTTATTTTTTTGTTATTTCTATGCTTTTATGAATGAGGCCATTCAAAGTATTCCTATAACTATACATAAGATGAAAAGTTACTTTCAGGCCACAAGAGATTTCCCAAACTGTACAGAGAAATTATTGGTGGCAATTATCACAAATAGCATTAGATATATAGAGAAAAGAGAAGTTAAAAATGTATATATGTAGTGAAATCTCAAAAGCTAAGAACATTTTCTCTTGCAAGGAGAACAATGATACAAGCTGTATGATGACAACCTCAAACACATTTTCTTAAAATTACTCAAAATCACTGGGCACCAGTGGCTCATTCTTGTAATCCTAGCTGCTCAAGAGGCTGAGATCTAAGGATCGTGGTTTGAAGCCAGCTTGGGCAGAAAACTGCCCATGAGACTCTTATCTCCTATAAAATACTCAAAAAACTAGCACTGATACTCTGGCTAAAATGGTAGAGCACTAGCCTTGAGCACAAAGTTCAGGGACAGGACCAGGACCCTATTCAAGCCCCAGGATTGAAAAAAAAAAGAAAAGAAAAAGAAAAAAGAAAGAAAGGGAAACCCTCAAACACATGAATTGAAAAGAAAATAATCAATTCCCATATGCCCATGTTACTATGGATTAGGCAAAGGAAATTTTCAATGGTTTCCATAAGAGAAAATTTGGATGACATTTATTTAGAATTTAATAGTTACATGTCTTCATGTGAGTGTTTAATTAGCACCATACTCACAACATAAAGAATAATATAGTCATGATCAGTGGTGTCAAAATATGAATCTAGTCTTCCAAATCATATTCTCAACAGAAAGAAATGTATCCCCAGATTCTGAATATGTTGTATCAATTTCCCAAGGCTGGTAGGACAGTATGATTTCCTTTATTCTGTCTTTTTTCCATTTCCTCAATATTAATTTTAATTAACAAAAAGCAAAACTTTTTCAAACTTTCCATTAATATTAGGTATTATTTTATATATTGCCAACTTCTTTAGGATTTTTTGAATAAAACACCAAACTTCCAGGAACAGAAAAAGTAATTGAAATAAAATTTTAACTTGAAAATATGTGCTTGATATCTTATTTTGTGTCTGCAATTTAAAAAGTTTTCCCTGATTCAAATTTTTTTTTCTATTGGTAAGAGATAGATAGATAGATAGATAGATAGATAGATAGATAGATAGATAGATAGATAGATAGATAGATAGATAGATGCATACATAACTTTATTCCTTGTATAATGAAATATATAATTCTACATAATCATTAGTTAGGAAATTCATTATGTACCTATTTAGCAGTACAAGGTTTGGAATTTGATTATGACAATCAAATAAAAGTGTTTGTATTGACCTTGACTTAAGTCAATAGTTAAGAACTAAGAATCAATTTTTATAATGTAAGAAATAAAAACAATCAGCTTTCCATTGGAATACAAACTGACTAAGCAGACATTTTCTGAAGTCAAAACCAAAAGAGAAGATCAGGATCCTCTGCTCAAACTCTCTATTTCTCATCCTCAATGCCTAACCAGGTATCAGCCTCAATTTCACCACATTAATATTCCTGTGCTATCAATCTTGACCACAATGACTGTCTGCTTTCAGAATTTCTCTTGTGAACCATCAGGATGGCTTCATCTCAGTCTCCCTCCTGTGGGATATTCCAACTATGCTATTCGTTTTTCACTTTTACAACTATAATCCCTGTAACTCCCCAAATTGAAATCCATCCATGTATTTATTCTTTCTACAAGAGAAGACATATGTCACATTTTTCATGTAATCATCAAGCACTTAAATTTCTTTTGGTACTCAAGCTTTCTGTGTTCATCAGCAGTACAGAACATTTCTGAACGTTTACTATTTCTCTATGGGCAATAGATAATTGACATGGATAATGCCAAGGAAAACAATCTTTCAAGATAGAATCTCATATTATGAGTGAAGAAATTGGGTTTTTATGGAAGCTCTGGATCTTTCTGTCACATGGCTATCAGCAGTCAGTGCCAAAATAGAAACCCGAATCTAATATCAGAGTAAATGCTTTTAAACCCATCCAAATTCCAGTAGATCTTTTCAGATACCAAGTTTCCTACAAATCAATCACTTAACCTTATTCAGCATAAGATATATAAATAAATATATATATATACATATATATTTGCACTTTTAATGGAGACTTCCCTAACTCCATCCACAGGAATCCTTACATATAGAATCACCATGTTCTTTCTGCATCACCAAAATAATATGTAAATTCTGTATACATTGATCATTCTGAAATCTTGGGAGCTTGTGGAAAATGCAAGCAGTATGCTGTATTTCAGAAATCAGATGGAGAATCTTGGTTAAATTTTGGCATTGGAAGTTTTTAAACATCTTTGAGACAATTATCTAATAAGTGATGGTTTACATAAACGTCAATAATGCCACCATGATTTTGTAAGTATTTGGATGCATATCTTTGTGCGCAATTTATGTGAAGGATTTTTAGTCATAGATCTTATACAAATGTGTAACACTTACTCCTAGTACATAGAACTAGGAAAGTGTTCAACTAAAGTTTTAAAATTTAATGAAGATGTATAGTGATGACAACACTAGGAAATAATCAAATATAGAAATATTAATGAGACCATGGTCTGCAAAAAGTAAATTGAGCAGAAGGACATCACATGTGTCTGACATAAATAATAACAATCACAATAAACATTAGAGATACTTCAAAGTTAAAAGACCATCATGCATAATCTTAGTTCAATCCTTAGTACTACAAAATAAAAAAGGGCCATTAAAAAGAGAAAAGGTGAGTCTCAGCTCAAATGACACTATCTCAAATTTTAAGGAGGAAATTTGCTATGCTAAAAATAGCTAATTTGTTAGCACTTTTCTTTTAAAAGTAAATAAAGGACAATTTGCCTATGTAATGTCTCTGCTATTAGTAATCTAGATTTTTTTTAAATATCATCAACAGTAGTAAAATCAGATGTATAAAATATTTGCAGGAAAAATCTAAGCCAAAATTTATTTCCCAAGACAGAAGAACACCTGTTCTGTTTCCTGAATCCTTTACTATTTAAAATGTTCCTTGAGGAATGTAGGAAGAATCTACTTTCATGGATGAAAAAAATCAATCTTGTTTTTATAGGAAACCTTCAAGTTTTCTGCATCTGTTGCTGGCATTTGCATTGCTATTATAAGACCTTCATTTTCCTTATTATGTTACCCTGTGGGAAGAAGTTATACTTCAGATTGTCACAAATGAACCGCCAAAAAACTGTGAGCGAAACAGGTGTTTAGTTTTCAGAAAAAAATACATATTGTAACTACCCTGTTTATATATCACCTATCTCACACAAAGTTATTTCTGCAGAACCTAATAGTTCATGTATTTTTATATATCTAAATATCTAGGTAATTTATTTCAGTCAGACTTGCTGTGTGTATGTGTGTGTGTGTGTGTGTGTGTGTGTGTGTGTGTGTGTGTGTGTGTCTGTAAGAGAGAGGGAGAGAGAGAGAGAGAGAGAGAGAGAGACAGAGAGACAGAGAGACAGAGAGACAGAGAGACAGAGAGACAGAGAGAGATATACAGCCATTATAAAAACAAAAACAAACAAAAAAACCCAAGGGTATGCTTGAGAAAGCTGGTGTGGAAATATCATAGGGTCCACAGTGCAATTTGGTAGAAAGGTATACTGCTACTGCTCCCCTCCTACCAAAAAAATAGAAAACGTTTATGTCATAGTGATAGTTCATCTCTTCCTGTAATACTGCATACTTGAATTAGCCAAGCTATAGTATCAACCTGGGAGTCAGGTACAGAAAATGTGCTACATATACATAGGTGAATATTATTCAAAACTAAGATGGCTCCAGCTTTGTTGTTTTGAGAAGAGAAGGACATTAAGTGAAATAAAGTAAGGCACAAGATAACAAATGCCACATTTTCACTTATGAGTAAGAGCTGAAAGAATGGCTAGAATTAACAACTGGAACTGTGGTCATCAGAGCTTTGGTAGAGTCGGGTAGAGACAGCCAGTGACTACTGAGAAACATTTTGGATAAGAAAAATAATTCTAAATATCCCATAGCCCAGTATGGGATGGTTGCTAATATTTAATTGAACATTTAAAGATAGATAATACAGAGACATTTGCCTGTTCCCAACACAAAGGAAACGATTAACAATTATGCTCATTGTTGTGCTCACACATATCACAAGAAGACTGACACTGGAAGGACAAGGTCAGCCTGAGCCAAAAAATATGATAGACACCATCTTAAACAACAAGTTAATTTCATGTCTGTAATCTAAACTATGAAAAAAATGATTGTAGGAGGATCACAGTCCAAGGTGAGCCCAAGCACAAAGTATGAGATCCTATTCGAAGCCAGCCAAGGCAGACAACACTGGGGGATGCTCTTGTTTCCATTTCACCTCCCAAAGGTAGAGCATGGTTCAAATATTTATAGTACCAACCATACGAGAAAAAGAGTTAAGTGGTGACCATGGGCTCTGGGTTCTAGCTCCAGTACTGGCACATGCACACAAAATAATTTATATTACATCTAACATGCTGTTTCTTTTCAAAGGCATTTGTTTGTTAGTTACAAAAGTCTGAGGTGTAAAGCTACTTGTCATTGTTTCCTTCCTGTGTACCAGTGAAACTCTGAATTATCTGTCAAAGGAAGCTAACTACATTAATAAAGCCTATTTTAATTGATTAGCATACAGCTCTATTTCCTTCATTTGTTGAAAGTTAAGAGTTTCTAAGCAAAAAGTATGACAAGTAATTACACAAATAATCCCATTAAATTTTCATGATCTTATACTTCAAAGGAAAGGATCTACAATGCATTTCAGAGTGAGAAAAGTTGCCCTCAGATTTAAAAGTTTCTTCAGTTTACTCTTTTTAATGGTCTGTATTATGAATAACTATCAAATATACAATGCTTTTATCTGCCTTTTCTAATAAAGTGAACATTGTGATGTGCCATTTTGAACATTTCATGACACATTCTGCCTACTTATAGAGCATTAGTTCCTAATATATATAGTTCTATATCACCAGTCACTAGGGAATGGCACACCAGCAATTGCATTGCTGGTAGAAACCTAAAATGTTATAGATAATTGTTGGCGTTACTTCTAAAACTTAAAAAATATAGCACAGAATTCATCAATCCTACTTTGTAGTTTATGTCCAGATGGATTAAAATCAGAAACTTGTTGATACATTTGCACTCAGTATTCACTGAGGCATTTTCAAATAATGCCAAACATAAAATCAAAAACCTAGAGACTCTTTAATAGAAGGACAGATAAAGAAAGTGTGGAAAATAAATAAAATGAAGTATTTCCTAAACGTAAAAAAAAAATTCCACATAAAGGAATATAAATGAACCTGGAAGATATATAGCACAAACACTAATCTAAAAAAAAATACCACAAGATTCAACTTTCATGACGTAGCTAAAATATTTATTTAAATATAGTAGAATGGTTCTTCCTAGATGATAGGAAAAGGTATAACAGAGACATATTTGTCAACAGGCACAAAGTTTCAGTTATTCAATTTGGGGTTATAATTAATATCATATTGCCATAAGAAATTTGCTAAGTGGGTGGATCTCATATTAGTTATTCTTACCATGACAACAAAGGAAATGTTTGTAAATTCTAGCAAAATCATTAGAAATTGTGTGTGTGTGTGTGTGTGTGTGTGTGTATGTGTGTGTGTGTGTGTGTGTGTGTGTGTGTGTGTGTGTGTGTGTGTGTGTGTATCAGGGCCTGAATGAAAAATCTTCAGTTCTCACTAAACTTACTTGTTCATGGATGGTGCTACAACACTTGAGCCACACTTCTAGTCTAGAATTTTACTGGTTAATTAAAGATGGAGTCTTCTGGACTCTTCTGCCTAGGCTGGCTTTGAATTGAGCTCCTCTAAGTATCAAAATCCTAAGTAGCAAGGATTATAGGCATAAACCTCCTGTAAAATCATTAGAATTTTATCTGTAAATTTTTTTAACTGAATTAAAGAGCACTTCAAGAATCTTTAATAACTTTTAATAAGATTAAGAGTTTTCTTTCTCAAATTGCTGTAGTTTCTATATTCATAAAAATACCTGGGACACAAAAAATATCTGAAGACAGGCAAAAAAATGTGTTCTTAGATGACAATATTTTACCTGTGTATTCAAGATGAAATCCTGCAGCAGAAACACTGATGTCCGATTGAAAATTTAGATACAAATTATTAGATGTACTATTCAAAAGATGGGGTATTGTTGTGCCTGAAATGACATTTTAAAAGGCATGAAAAAGATTACAAAATAAACTTCAGTAAAAGTAGGTAAATAAATACTAACCATTTAATATTCTATGTTTAAAGTGTGTATTAATGTTTTCAATAAGTTTTGTTAGAAATATCTCTCACATACTCATCTTTCATTATACTCTTCCTCAAAATCTCTATTTTTAGGGAGATAACTCTTTCTATGGAGAGGCTTAAAAATAAAAGAAAAATTCTGTACAAACTCAAAACAAAAGCTTTACATACCAACTAAAATGCAATGTGCAATTCAGTAGCCCATGTATGAGCTAATATCAATTTAATTTAAAAACTGTTGTGCGATTTCTAAGACATAGGAACATAAGACAATAATGTCAAAGTATACAGTTATTTGCCTTCATATATATATATATATATATATATATATATATATAAATGTTTAATCCTACACCAGAGAAAGTACCTTAGTGTGTTTGTCTATCCTCTGACAACAAAGCTGATAATTTTGAACTAATATTAGCCTGTCTCAGCAAATGCATTATAGCAGAAGTCGAAACTTCTTGAGGAAATCAACTTTATTCTGTGCAATCATTGAGTATGAAAAAATAAAATACCTGCTTGAACTAATTACTGTTTGACTACCATAAAAGCCTTAAGACTCCAACTGAAGCAATTTCAAAAATAAGAATAGATCTCAATTGTATACTTTGAGATAAAGTTCAACAAGCATGTAAGTTGACGGTGTTAGAAATATCTCAATATAAGAACCTAGTTCCTTCATCCTTGCTTGTTACAAGTTTATGAACCTTACTCCATATGCCTTCTCGAAGAGAACAAGAATTCTTTACCCAATACAGCACACAAGATTTTGTTTGCTTTGTTTTGTATTTCTTTCAGTAACCATGTTCCTTGTTGTCCTAGCTGCCATCACCAGAGCCAGGAAAAAACAAACTCGCAGGGCCCTTGACCTGCCAGTTAGCAAATCCTGGTCATCAAGAACTCTGGTTCTGGGGTCCTACTTACCATTCTAGCATTTGTTCTACAACTTCAATCGCTTGAAAGAACAAATGAGAAAAATAGGACACGCTTCATACAGAGCTACTACTTGATAATCAGCTGGTAGATTTAACTCCCTTTAAATCATTGTTATGGTCATTATTAAGAAATTGTTGTACGTAATCCATTCTAAGTAAAAGAATGCTCAAAATTTTATGAAACTTTTTGTGATTTTACCTGAATCTCCTTTACAATATATTTATGTCTAAGTCAAATCACTACTGCTCTAAATAGTTCTTTCATTTCCTCACTGGTGATTCTAAATAACTGGTTATACTCCATTTAAAAATTTTCTTAAAAACTAAAATCATTCAAAACTTTTTCAGTACTATCTGAAATATGTAAGTTTATGGCCTAGCTCAGTATTTTCAGACCTTAAAATGTTTTACAATGAAAACTCTTGATATTATGCAGAAGTTTATAATTATTGCATGAATTATCTTTAAACCCTAATATATCTACAAAAGATTAAAAAATAAGTCACTATCTGGTATGACAAATCAGAATATTTTATTCAGCTTTTCCATCTGGAATTGTTACATATGTAGATACTTACTTCTACCAAATTATACTTATAGAAATAATTTAATACTTTGTCAATTTCAATGATGTCTTATAGTATTATGCAATCAATGTAAGTATTTTACTGAGTACATATCATTCTAGTGAGAGAAAATATTATAATTACCAAGCACAGTTGAACTTTTCATGATCTTTAAGGACAAGAGTGCACATATTATTTCTAAATCACACTTCAGTGAAAATGTTATCCATTTCACAAAACATTATTAATTAAATAAACATAGAATATTATCAGCTTTTAAACAGTAATTTTGAGTTACTTTAAGATCTCCAAATGTGTAAACTTGTGATTTAATTAATTGTGTATAGTTTAGAAAAAAACTAAATTAAACTTCAGTCAGAGTTTTTTGGGAGTTCTTTTAAAAGTATTTTTTAATTCCTAACTATAATTAAATTTTCATTAAACTCTGTTTTTTTTTACCTGAATAACTTCCAAGTCTTGGGGCATTGTTATCTCCTCCATCATAAAAATCCAAAGAATCCCAGTTATGTTCTGTAGCAAAGCTAACAACTTGAACCTGAAAAACAATAATCAAGTAAGAACACATCTCTAACTGGATAACTCCTGCAGTATAGAAATTCCAACTGGAAGATTTCTGTACATCACAGTGTCGCCTTGTCCCTTAACAAAATGGATTTTTATCATGATAGCACTTACTTACATGGTCTGATTGTATGAGAAACTCTTCATTAAATAGCTAGCAATATTCATTATAAGTTCAATGATGAGAATGTCATTTTCTTAGAGTAGTGTCAAAATTAAAAGCTTTGAGTTAAACTAAGGACTTCATGCTAAGGATTCCTGCATACGAATCCCAAACAATTGGTTGACATATTCAAGTGAAATATGCTTATCAGTGTATAATTTTTCTTGTTGACTTTAGCTATTAGAAAATAGTCACACTTATGGCCCAAAGACACAAAGGATAATATTCAGTATAATTGGATCTCTTCTTGCATTCTTCTTCTGTCAAACCATTGTTCAATTTCACTTCTAATTTTTCAACATTACTATCAGTATGAGCAGCCTAAGAAAATACTTTGCTACATATATGGATGCAATTTTTAAAGATTTATTTACTTTTTAATGAATGGAGTCATAATTACTAAATCAGTGTGAAGGTCTCTCCAGTTGGAAGGAAAATGCCGGATAGAATTCTTCTCATGTCGATTAAATTTTATTTAAAGAAAGAGACATGTGCTACTTTGTCGTACATCACTTGGCACAGCTTGAACCTTTGCAAGAATACACAGGACCCTCACAAGAAAGGAAATCATCTGTTTTGCTCCTTGTTTATTAAATAAATTATAGTTTCAAAGGAAGAAAATCAATACTTGAATATGATAAAATTATCCTATTTAGCTAAATCTATTCTCAATGTAGAAACTCCATGCGGTCTGTATGTAATTGTGATAACTGCCTTCATTGAATATTTCTTATCTGGAAATGAGTTAATCAGAACTTCCATTCAAGTGAATGCTGCCACTTCTTTTCCAGGGGTGCATGCCACATGGCACTAGATACCCTACCTGTGTGACTGGCACTAAGCCTAATGGCAATGTTCCAGAACAAGAAAAGAGGAGCAGAATTCAAGAATTCAAGATGTATGATTGCATTATAACTGTCAATTCCTTACACACTCTTCAATTCCCTCTTCATAACTGAATTCCCTTTATCTCCAGTTCTGGAAAAGAAATGAATGCATGCAGCCAAAGAAGAAAAGAAAAATAAGTGAAAAGGAAGAAAAGAAAAGAGTAAAGATTTCTGTGGGAGTTGATGTTTGGGCTGAGCTTAATGTAATGAAGGTTTTTCCACTTGAGGAAATTATTGAGTGTGTAAAAATGTAAGCAAGGGAGATCATGAGCTGGATTCAGTCAACCATCCCCATTTCAATTTAGCAATAGATGAGAGTGCTTATATAAGAGGAAACATACATACAAAATCAGAAACAGCACAGAAAGTTAGAAAGAAGGCAATGGTCAATATAAGAAATCTATGACATCTTGGTTTGGCTCCCTCTACTTACTGATATAAATCTCCAAGAAATGCTCATGATCCCTCTGTACTTCAAAGTATTCACATGAGTCATTTCACTAAGGTGTCTAATTCATAGATTCATTTTAGAAATTAAGTTAATACTTATAAAAGTCTAAGAATAGTGTGTTGTACATTAAGGATTCAGGAGATCTTAGCTGAAAAGAAAGAAAAAAGCTGAAAGAGTCATTAAAAACCAAATGCCAACAAAATAACGACTATTCAACCTTGAAGGTATAACTATTTCTCTAATATCCCACTAAAGGAATTAGAAGTGTGTGAAGGGAGTTGAGGGAGAGAAGTGTGTGGAGGGGGAGATAATCAAAACTGTATTGTGAAGCCAAATGCAAGGGTATACCTCTGTAATTGTAGCTGAGGGAGCCCGAGGCAAGAGAGTCAAGAGTCTGAAGCCAGCCAGCATGACTTACACGGTGATGCCCTGTCATAAATAATTTACTAAGTGAATGAAGAATGGATGAACAAATGATTAATTATGTATATAAATATTAATTATATTATTATAAGTATTAATTGTATATTTACATATAAATAATTATCTACATTACTACTAGGAAGGAAATAGAAGTAAAAAGAGCTGGTGGTATGTCTCAGGGCTGGAGTAACTGCCTGGCAAATTACAGACCCAGAATTCAAGTTCTAGTAGTATATAAAATCAATCAGACAAAGCAGAGTGTCCATAAATTTAAGCCTCAGTTACATACACATAAACACACACACACGGTGGAATGAAAGTAAATTTTCAACACCTTCTGTAGTATTACTCTAATGATTAATGCAATGAGAAGCAACAAAAGACTAAACTAGATTGTGGCTGTGAAGAGCACCAAGGAGACCAGATGCCACATAGGTTGATATCAGTGAAGTTATTTGAGATTGTGTGATATACAGTGAACAAGAAGAGACACTATTCAGGTATAATTTATTTTTTTACCTGAGTAACTAAGAGCTAAGGATGGCCAGAACGAAATAACTGACAGATTCAGGAAAATTTATTGCAAGAATGGAAGGAATAAGATTTGTTTCATTCTAGATACACATACACTTACTAAATGATGCCTTCCTGAAACAACAGAACCTAATATTTGTAACCTGTAAATGGTACCTTATATTTGAAAAAAATATCTTTGAGTTGTGATTGATTTAAAGATATTGAGATAGAAGGATTCAGTGGAAAACTTGATGAGAGAGAGAAAAAGAAGTCAATGTGACTACTGAGGCAGAAATGGTAGTGATGTGGCTAAAAACCAAGATATGGGATACTTCAAAGAGCGGAGGGAAGATTCTCAAGAGCCTGCAAGTGGAAGAGGATCTGTTACCATCTGGATGTATGTGTGTGGGAATTTTGTTTGTTGTAGTTATATTGTTCCTGGCTCCTATTACTGTGAGAAAATAATTTTCTACTATTGTAGCTATGGAGTTTATGGTAACCTGTTACAGCAGCCACAAGAGTCTAATACAATTTGCAACTAGGATTCAGGGCAAATGTAACTTGGTATAATAAAATCATAGAGGGGCAGAAGCATAAAATGACCAGCAGAACTATAAGGTAATGCTGTGTGATCTATTAAGGCACTCAAGTAAATGATCAAAAAATTACAATAGCAGTAAGCCAGCTAAGAGATAACTAAAGTTTTTTTTTATTTATATTTATTTATTTTTTATTTTTTTAAGGCTGCTGATTCTTCTTTCAGAACCATGAATTGGATGGAGTTGAATTAACACCTGTAAAACTATATGAAGTCATAGAAAACAGGTATCTATCTATCATACAATTGTTCAAATATCTTCTTTGGAAAACCATATGAAATTATGATGATCATGTTAATATTTCAATCTGTGATATAATCAATGTTTTTTGTATGTTTTTCATCACAAAAGTTGCTTTTTCACAGATACTATTGTAAGAAATATATCCTCCTTGGAATTCTCCCTCTAAGATACTCTAATAAAATCAAGAGATACACATAAATTCATCCTCTCCCATAAATTTCTCATGGGATAATTATCTAAAAATTGATTGTTGAGATGATTTAGAAAGAATTATCAAATCACCTAAACAATTGTAACATTTTTTGACATGGCATATATTTCCCTTTTATCCTACCTATAGTGACCCTATATTGTCTCATATTTGATTAGTTTGTTTGTTTGATTTATATATTTCTGGTTTTTTTAATTGTCAAAATACCATACAGAGGGGTTACAATTACATGGGTAAGGTAATGAGTACATTTCTTATCAAGCATTGTTGCTTCCTCCTTTGTTTCCCCTTCCCATCCCTTCCCATCACCCCCAACCCCCTCCTAAGTTGTAAAGTTGGTTTTTCGACATAATGTCTTGTACATCTCATTGTTGCAATGGGTCCACCTGTACCCCTATTTAAACAATTTGTTTTTTTCCCTTCCCCTCCACAAAGTATACCAACATCAAATATAGTGACAATAAGGCATGTCCCTCCCCCATGATCTATGTAATTCTTTACTCACATATATATTTATCCTCCCACCCCAAGTTATATATCACTCTAAACCATAGCCAGGTAGTAGTGAAGGTAACAAAGTTTCAAATATAAGTTATATATAATATTATATTACATTACATATGTGTGTTAGACTGTTAATGCTTTTATTTAGGGAAGTGTCTAAAAGTAGCTCCATAAAAAGGGTTAATGTTTTTCTAAAGTGCTTTATGGTCCCTCAGAGTGTTCAAATTTCAAAATATGTTATATGTTATGAGTTTGCTAAACATTCTGTTAAATTCAAATTTTAAATCAAAATACTTCCTAAATGAAATACATATTGTCATTGATAAGTGTCCAGTTTCTAACAATGTTTGTGTAGGGCAAGTTATATGTAATACATTTTTTTCTGCATAGGTCTTGTTAATTCATTATACAATGCTAACTCTCTCAAATAGTCTTACCTCCACTGCTTGTGGAAGTAATCATCGATTACTCTAAAAATATTTACTGAACTTTTACTGCCAGGCACTGTCAGAGAAGTCTTGGTTACTGCCCTCAGGAGATTAGGGATAATTAGGTAATAACATTAAAATGTGATGGGTGTTATGAAAAAAGTCATTACAGGGAGCCGTGAGAAATTATTGCAAGGGAACTTAACCTTTCTTTAAGTTCAGAGAAGGTCTACCACAGGAAATATAATTCAGTTGAGAACATAATGAGGACTAAGACTAAGCCAAATAGAGGGAGAGAATGGAAAATGTCATCAGCAGAGGAAACTACATGCCCCTAGTTCATAGGCAAGAGAACAGCCAGTGATCACAAAGAATAGTGAAATTCCCTGAGTAGAACCGGTAAGGAGTGAGAACGGATCATGAAGTTGTCAATGCTATGTCAAAGACTTCAGAAGATGGAGAACAATAGAAATAGTATAAGGGGGAAAGTGACAGTACTAGATTTTAACTTCGAGAAGATTATTCTATTTGCTTAACGTAGGAACAGACTAAAGAAGTGTACAAAGCTTAGAGAGGAATGAAGAAGGCCAGACCTTGGATGGTATAAGCATTGGTGAAAAAATAGGCTTGAATAAAAAAGGTAGCAAAGATAGACATGATATATTTCTTATGTACAGAAAGTGGGTAGAGCAAACATTTAAAAATGCATAAAGATTTCTGGCTTATTTAATTGAATGAAAAAGGGGTCATGCTGAAACAGATTCCTGGAGAAATCTATAGTTTTGACAAAAGTTCATGAAATCATTTTGAAATAGGTTGAATTTGAAATGCCCAAGAGAAATGTAAAGAAGTGACTCAGTAGGCAGTTAGATTATATATTATAGTGCTCCAGTGAGAGGATTACATTGCTGTATTAGGTTCCAAATAATTTAGTCAACCCTTAATTCAAAGAATGTTTTTGATAGTCTATTGCAAATCAGGTCATCCTTACTATATAATAATTGCTGAAAACATAGAACTATAGAAGACAAAGAAAATGATATAAGATGTAGTATTTGAAAGATGGGTTGAATTGAAAGAAGAGACAATGCATAAGACATAGAATCAAGAGTTGAATATATGTGTGTGTATTTATGTGTTCCTATGTATATGTGTGTGTGTGTGTGTGTGTGTTACACACGGTCATATATATATATATATATATATATATATATATAGAGAGAGAGAGAGAGAGAGAGAGAGAGAGAGAGAGAGAGAAGATTGATGTTAGAGAAGCTAATGGAGGAGTCTATGTTTTTGGAGTGAAGAGAAGATGAGCAGATATAGCTTTTCAGAGAACAAAGAGGACACACACACACAGCACAGTGGATTGAAGCAGATCAGCTGTTCATTATGAAAGTGACTGTAAAAAGTTATTGTTGAAGTCACATTGCAGTATGTCAAAAATACAGTGAGATAGAAAAAAATGCCAGAGCTTTCCTTAAATTAATATTAAGATGAGATAGAAATGAGTTGATATCAATATGAAGATGCTCTAAGCTATTCTTCATAGGCTCACAATTGTTCCTTCGCACAATCTGGGACATAAAACGCCTAGAGTGAGTGTTGCTTTTATGATAACAAGATAGACTTCATTACTGATCTTTACATTTTACAAAACGACCATAAAAACAACAATAAGACTAGCCAGAATGTGAGCATACATCTTACATAACTTTGTTGTGTTTACATCTCTAAAAACAGAACCTGTACTATTTTCTGGATGGTTAGCTGGACTATTTCTCTCTAGAGGCCTATGGTGAGGTTTCACTTCCCCAAAACCACATGTTTGAGCCTTTATACCCAACACAGAAATACTCCGAAGGTCGTGCCTTGGGGAGGTAATAGAATCATAACAATTCTAACATTATCAGTGAATCCATGCATGGATACAAAATGAGGCCTATCTGGGGGTGATGGAAGGTTTACAATGGGTCCTAGTTGTAGGAACTAAAGTAGGCCATTGGGATGCCCATGAAGGTTTACTTTGTTCCTAGATTTCCTCTGTTTCTCCTCTCTCTCTCTCTCTCTCTCTCTCTCTCTCTCTCTCTCTCTCTCTCTCTCTCTCTCTCTCTCTCTCTCTCTCTCTCTCTCTCTCTCTCTCCTCTCTCCTCTCTCTCTCTCTGATACCCTTTTCTGGTTTGCCCCTCTCTCTCCATCCCTCCCTCCCTTGGCCCTTCCTCCTCCCTTTCCTCAGCATATTCTTCTTCCATATAATCCTACCACTGTATTAGTTTTAGGGATAGAGACTTTGAATCATGAATCAAGGTAAATTGTCTCTCTTAAAATTTATGTTCTCTATTAGTTTATGACTGATAGCTAAGACCCATTTTTTAAAAATTTCTGAATAAAGTTAATTTTAAATTTGATTATTTTAAACCAAAATTCATACTTCTACTCAAGGGCAGAGATTTTGTTTTGTTTTGCCTTCTCTGTTTTTTTTTTCAGTGCTGAACATCAAATCCAGCCACTTGTACATGTGAAACACATAGACATAAGCACTCTACACACTCAGCACTCAGCACCATACCCAGACTTGACTTCAATTTTAAGGTATGGCATCTTAGCTACTGAAACCACAACTATATTCCATAAAGAAAGCTTATTTTGTTTTTGTTTTATTGTTTTGTTTTTGATTTTTGTTTTTGTTTTTTTGTTGTTTGTTTGTTTGGTCATAGGGCTTGAACTCTTAACCTGAGCACTGTCCCTCAGCTCTTCAACTCAAGGCTAGCACTCTACCACTTGAGCCATAGTGCCACTTCTGGTTTTCTGGTGGTTTATTGGAGATGAGGTTCACAGACTTATCTGCCCGGGTAGGCTTTGGACTGCGATCCTCAGATCTCAGCCACCTGAGTAGCTAGGATTACAGGTGTGAACCACAAGCGCCGAACCAAATTAGTTTGTGACGACCCAATCTCGTAATATTTGGTGGAATATACAGACCCAACAGTAAATTACCATCAACTTCATCAATAAAAATGAGTCTCTAAGTAAAACAAAAATAAGTGGTAAAATTGCTTCAAAAAGTTAAAATAACTTTAAAAAACACTCTGCTTGCCTGTAGAATAACATTCATCTTCATGAGTGAGAGAGCCCTGGCACGTTCAATGAAATGAGGGATGCATACATCAGAGAAAGCAGAGCTCTTGATGTATTCCAGTTCAAGTGGTAAATATGGGTTTATTGAGCCAAATCATAGTGCTTGTTTGGCTGTTGCTCAATGAATGGTTTAGAAATCAATATGATTGTTCTTTTGTCCAGTAATGTGGGGGAAAATCTCTAGATGGGTTTCTTTACCATTGAAAAAAAGTGCACTTAAGACAAATCATTCCACTTTGGTTATTGACCTTCATGACATAATACTCTTGTGCTGAGAGCTTATTGACCTTCATGACATTCTCTTGTGCTGAGCACTTGCTGTTTATTTATTTATCTATTTTGTTAGTTCTACTATTTTGTGTTACAAGGCATTAATAACATTAGTTAGTTTCATTGTGATAATTCCATAGCTGTCTGTGGTGTCTTTGATCAATTCCCCCTTCTACCATGTTTCTGTAGTCATCATCATCATCCTTTTATACTCATCTCATCATCACACAACAGGATGACTAAGAACTGAACATCATGTTGAGCATGAAATGACAGAGATAGATAGAATCAACTAGACAGGAATGACCTGATCATCAAAACAAACCACTCTTGAATTACTTGACCTGAATGTTTTAATACTGTTTCACATTGCTCATCCCAACTTTGAAGTGTCTTTCTCATATCTTTCCATTAAATCTATCCATGTCAACCAAAATCACTTGCTTGGTTTTTAGATACAATACAAATTCAGTCTAATAATAATAATTTTAAATAAATGATTGTAAGAAAAAGTGCAAGTGTCTTACTTGAATTCCAGCTCCCTCTGGCACTGTGATCTTCCATATGCAGTTCAGATTGTTGTCATAAGGCTCAGGATATCCAGGAGACAAAATAGTCCCTTTGCGCTTAGTTAAAACTCCCCCACAAGGCACTACAAGTAAAGCAGTGTGAGAGGGAGTTAACTCTCATGCAAAGAATTAGAGTAAGAGGACAATTCACAAATAACATCTCAAACATAATATTCTTGCAAACAAAACTAAATCATACTCTTTTTTAAATGTCTCAGAATAATGCAAACTAGGAATTTGTATTCCACAAAATGCTGAAAGAATATAGCTATACAGTACTAATGGATCGTCTTACAACAGCATATCTGAAATCACACTATAATTAGGTCAATAATGTCATGTCATTTCTAATATATTATGAAAAATTTCATTGGGACCGCTGCCACGTGGTTCACACCTGCAGAGCTAGCTACTAAACATGCAGATATCTGGCGTTCCATGCTACAAACCAGACAGGGAAAAAAAAACAAAACTTCTTTGAGACTCCATCTCTAGACAATCAGTAAGCAAGTTGGACTGGAGGCATAATTCAATTGAAAGTGTGGCAGCCAAGCAAGCTGAATGAGAGCGCAAGAGCCTGAGTTTAAGTCACAAACA